>NC_089312.1:13017804-13217031 GCF_036669915.1 Pocillopora verrucosa
TCTTAGTTTTTCAGTTATGCTCTTGGAGAGGTGCCACACATCAAATTGATGATCAACTTCAGGGAAATTTCTTTTCATGTCAGCCCTAATGCCCACATGATGATCAGTTGCAACAACCATAATTTTCCTCCCTTTTTCATTGATGTTTTCCATACAGTGTTTGAATCCCTCTCTTTCCATGGCCTAGCTATGATTTACCTCACTGACCTCAACAACCTTGAAGTCAACAATCTTATTTTTAACCATTATTTAGCTCAAAAGGAATTGAAGTAAATAGAGCAGTGAGGGCTAGTCAATCATCAAGAACAGATAGAAGAATAAACTCAAACAACTCAAGCTTCTGTATTTGTACATCCTTTCTTGCGTAAGCCAAGAATTTAACCCATTATAGAGAACTTCTAAACCAAAGTTCAAAATGAATTTCAAAATTTTATTTCCTTTTGGACTTCTTGCGTGAGGAACAAGAAAGATTATATAGATTCTTACATGTTCCAAGGGGTCATTCCCAAGGCGGAGGAGTCAGCTTGTGATTTAAAGACAACTGTAAGACATACCAAGAAAGATAAAAACAGGTAAAAGAAATCATCAAAAGCAACAGAGAGCAGAATAAGTGCCACTCTGATATTCTTGACAAGACCACTGAAGACCTTAATGACAACAACAAATACCAATGCACCAGTGGCTCCCAATACACAACACATGAATGAACAAGATATTGCAGCTAAAACAAAACCAACTGAGTTATTTGAATGTTTCGATCCAGGTACCGACAAACAACACAGTCAATATGATCTATTTCAGGATATGAATATTTTACTGAGGAATAATGATGATGAAGAACTTCTACAAAATCACCCACACAATAGTGATTATCAACAGCTTGTTCGCTCACTAGACAAAAGACAGAGAGAATTCTTTTACTATGTTTTACACTCTATTAAAACTAATGATGACCCACTCAGATTATTCTTAAGTGGAGGCGCTGTAATTGGTAAAAGTAGTGCCCTCTATGAAGTACCCACAAGGTTCTTAAATAGCATCCCAGGTGAAAATCCAGATGAAGCAAAAGTACTTAAAGTTGCTCCCACAGGCAAAGCAGCATTTAACATCAAAGGAAACACACTTCACTCAGCTTTTAAAATACCTACCAACAGGGGATTTCAACATTGCACACTTGACACAGACACACTTCATACAATACCAGCACAGTTAAGAAAACTTTAAGTTATATTAATTGATAAGATTGCAATGGTAGGCAATGGAATGTTCAACTTCCTTAACTTATTACTACAGCAAATAATGGCAAACAAGTCACCATTTGGAAATCTCAGCTTGATAACAGTTGGAGACTTATTCGAATTAAAACCAGTATTTGATAAATGGATCTTTGAAAATATCAATGATTCTTATAGTGCTTTAGCAACCAACATTTGGAGTGAGTATTTTACCTTGGTTGAACTCACTGAAATCATGAGGCAAAAAGATGACAAGACTTTGCAGAACTATTAAATAGATTTAGAGAAGGAAAACAACCAAAATGATATTATGGCGCTTAAAGAACAAATTGTAAAAATTAACCCTGGAAAGAAAAATTATTCCATCAATTAAACACTCTATACTCAAAAAAATCCACAAGTAAATGATCACAACAATGTAATGTATCAAGCTGCACATACTCAAAAAGCTCAAATTAAATGTATTGACATCATTGTTGGAGATATGTCTGATGACCTAAAAAACAAAGTCAAAGGAAAAATTCCAGATGATCCCACAAAAACTATGGGCTTATATAATTCTGTTTCAATTGCTGTGGGAGCAATATATGACTTGAAAACAAATGTCAGTGTAACTGATGGTATGACAAATGGTGCCGAGTGTGTTATAGAGAAAATAGACGACAGAGTTAAAGACTCCACTAGGCCAAGTATCACCTGGGTATCTTTCCCAGAAGCTAGCATAGGTCAAAACCTTTGCAATGAATTTGTACATTTATTTACCATAAATGTGGATAGAACTTGGAAACCAATTTTAGAGATAACTAAACAATTCAAGATATCAAAGCAACATCAATGCCAGATACTTCATAGACAATATCCTTTACAGCCAGCTGCAGCTAAGACTTTCCATCATTGCCAAGGTGATACACTTAATGAAGCAGTACTTGATTTACCATCATCAACCACAGAGCACATGCATTACATTGCTTTAAGTAGAGTAACAATTAGTTCAACGCTACATATAATCAACCTAAATGAAAAAAAAACCATTAGTCAAAAAGTTCAAGAAAAAATGTCCATACCATTTTTATACAACCAGTCTTCTAAAATGAAACTACTGTTTCATAATGTGCGATCTCTTCTTCTTCATTTTGATGATGTTGCACGTGACTACAATGTTCTAGCAGCTGACTGGCTAGTTTCAAACTTTCTAGAAATGACTTTAACACAAATAGTAATGTCAGAAGTAGTTATATATGGCTATGTGTAATAAATCCAATATAAACTGTGCAACTACACCATTCAGATCTAACTTTAACAATATAGAACAATATAGAACTAACTGAACGTATACTTAATGATCCAGTTCCAAACTTACATATAGTAGGCATCTATAGGTCAAAAAGCAAAGCTAACCAACAAACTTAATTGAAACTATAAATCATCTCCTTGATACAATCACTCCTGATGAAGATACATCTACTGTGATACTAGGTGACTTCAATGTTAATTTATTGGAAGTTTCCTCAGAACAAAAGGCATTAACAAAATGCTTGTTACCACAAAGAACCTATAAGCAACTGATATGTCAGTTTACTACAGACTATCATACACAAACTGACCATATCTATACCAATATACCAAATCATGTACTAACTGCCAGTGTTCTAGAGTCCTATTATAGTGATAAGCCAATATTTGTTTGCTTAGTATAATATCAGTATTTGTTATAATATGAAGATGAAAGTATCCATATTTAAGCAATGTAAAACCAACATCACATATTATTTGCATCTCATTATAGTATTGCTTACTCCAGGGTTGCCACCCACCAGGACAAAAAAAAAAACCCTGACTTTTCACTGAGTGTAAAGCAATTTTCAGTAACCCTGCAGGATAACTATTCTGGCCATGAATCAACAAAAATAAGGATGGCTCTGATAATTTTTAAAAGAAAATTGCCTTTTCCACACAAAAACATCTAATAAAATAATTTGCAGCAACCTTAAACCCTGCTGACCGTGCCAACCCTGTTACTCAGTTAGTGGTGAACTAGTTTACAAACAATTTTCCTTCTGGACCACTGGTATGGTACCAGTGCTTTACAGGTACCCATCAGCAGACTGTCACCATCATCTGTGTTCAGGTAAGACTGAGAAAGGATTTTAACATTAATTATTCTTGCCAGATAGACATACTGTAAAGTAAACATGTGAGAGATGACCATCTAAATACCATAGCATAGCATTGATGATCATCTAGACAAAGTAATACAAAGAAATCAGTGGGGTTTCAGAAAAGGTTTCTCCACAAACTCTCTATGGCTATATATTACAGAGATGTGGAAAAGAATTTTGGATTAAGAGAATGTGGTTGGTACAGTTATCAACTTTAGGAAAGCATTAGACTCAGTGGATCATTCAATTTTGAGTTATAAGATGGCTGCTTGCAGTTTACATGGAAAATTGAAAGACTAGATTCAAAGTTACCTCGTTGATCGAAAACAATTTGTTGTAGTAAATGGGAAAGAATCTGGCCTTCAAATAGTGCCCTATGGTGTCCCACAGGGATCCCTCTTGGGACCAAAGCTATTTTTGATCTTCGTAAATGACTTGCCTGATTGTATATCAAATGGTGAAATCCACCTCTATGCTGATGATGCCACAGCATTCGCTATTGGAAAGAATGAAGATGAGGTAGTAACTCTACTTAACATCATATTCTCAGAAATTAGCAAATGGTGCAGTATAAACAGCCTCAAAATTCATCCAAGCAAATGCAAAGTCATGCTAATCTCAAGAAAGAGCTTCACTGGCCCATTGAAACCTGTCAAATGGGGAAACAAATTTCTAGAGTATACAGATAAAGTAAAAGTACTTGGAATATATATTGACAATAAACTGCCTTGGAAACCACATATCAAAGAGCTAACTAAATCATTTAATGCACAACTTAAGTCTCTTAAAAGAATATCCTATCTGTCAACTAAAGAATTGGAAAGTATCTATTTCAAGTTGATTATACCACACTTAAAGTACTGTATATCTGTATGGGGAAACTGTTCAACCTCTACTTTTGAACCCATTGAAGCACTGCATGTAAAAGCTGCGAGATTAATCCACAGACTCCTTCTTGTTTAGAAGACCATGATGTAATAAAGAAGGTACATTGGCAGAACACTAGCAATATCTATAAAAGATACTTGCTTTAGAAATGTTTCAAATCATAAACTCTGATGGATGTCACAGATTATCTCATATGTTCAATTTAAGTAAACTCTGTTACAAAAGGCAAACTAATCGAAATGAATACAACAACTTCAGAGTTTGGTAGACAATCTTTATTCTTCAGAGGTCCAGTTACCTGGAATAATCTGAACAGAGACATAAGAAATACAGAAAATATGAAGTCTTTTAGATTAGCTCTAAAAGAGAAATCAAGATTGATGGAAACTATTAGTTACATAAAGGGACAATGCAACAATTTAAATAGGAGAACTGAAGAATTTATATACTATTGAAAGTGATCATTTTTTAAAATTTATTACTTATTTATTAGATTCATATTTAAATTTGATTTATCAATAATTATTTATTAGATAATCTATATTCTATACTTTATAGAAACTTTTAAAAATGATGCTATTAGGATCTGTTTTTTCAAATATTTTAGCATGTAGTTAGGAGGTCCACATCAGCAAAGGCTGCCCTTATCATGACCTTATTCAAATAAATTATGTATTATGTATGTTTTCAAACACCCAAAACTACAGTTTGCTCCATTGCATAGAATATGTAGTAAAATAGATGGAAACTCTTGATTCCTAAATCATCACAAACATCGATCATGTCTTCCAATCCCCCCATCTTTTTTGCAGGAAGAGTGTTACCCAGTACCATGCGTTTGTTTTTACTTGCCCCAGTCCCTAAGATTAAATGAACAAGGACAAACATTGAACAAATATGAGCTGATTGAATTGAATGAATGTATGTTGTTCCAACTGAATAAAATGTAGTGGAATAAATTGACGAGATATCAGTGACCAAACTAAAAAATATTGGAAACGAGAATTGAACAAATACTGAGGGATTGAATTGAATAAGTAGCAGTGTTCAGATTGAATGAATTTTAGTAGATTAAATTGAATGATTGCAAATTGAATTGAATGAAAATTGAGGATTAAGTTGAATAGAAGTAAGCAAATAGCAAAAAAAGGTATTAAATTGAATTACTTTATAAATATTGAATATTGGTACATTTGGCTTGGCATAAAAGATTTCCCAAAGGAACTAGCCAAAAACAATCCCAATGTCAAGGGCTTAAGGTGAGGAGAAGCCCCTTTTTTGCCCAAAAAACTACATGGTTGCTATGGCTTGGAAAGATAAAAAGCAGTCCATTTCATCAACACCCAAAGTAATCCAATTGGAAACAAGACAGTGAACTGTAAAGAATGTGACGGAACAATAATTCAAGTGTGAAGTGAAAAGCCACAGGAGTATGGGAGGAGCTGATCTGCACAATCGGCTTCACGGTTATTAAGCCACTGGTAACATGTTTAGAAAGAGGTGGTGCTACCTATTCTGGTTTTGTTTGGATGTGAGAATTATGAACTCTTTCATTTTGGAGAAAAAAGCAATTAACCATTTTTCCAGAACACAGCTGGCATTTCGCGTTGAACTCACCCAAAATCTTATTGGTGAATTCAGCCACCAAAGGAGAACAGCTAGTTTGGGACAATCCAAGGCTGGGCACTGGTCCATTGCTCTCAGTAAAGGGGGATGCAAACATTGTCTCAACCTAAGAAGACAACATTTTGCAGAATGGACTGCCAGCACTGCAACAAATGCATTTGTTTGGAGTACTTTCCAATCCACATCAGTGACCAATCATGAGTGCACAAGATTCAATCTAGTAGACCAAGAGATTTTTCATAGATTTCTTTCATGTTTAGGACTTCAGACATTGCTTGACTTTCTGTATATTTTGTCAAGAAAACCGAGCCTATTGAGCCTACTAAGCAATGAACAATGAAGAGACAATAGAGCAAACATTTTTAGACAAGTATTGTTGAATGACTGACATTAACATAACGCGGTAAGAATTTTTACAGTCACACAGGAGTTGAACGCGAACACTGTGTCTAAAAGAATCTCGCAGTTTAGAGCCTTTTTTAGGAATAGAATTGAGCCTTACTGTAACAGAAAGAATCAAGCCAATTAAAATTATTACATGGTCCTTCAAGCCAGATTTGACACAAAAGAAGAAATCACGCCAAGGGCATCATGTCTACGCCCAGAAACTTACGGGCAAGGCAAAAGAGATTATCAAGGAGTTCAACCCTTCTCAAGAGAACAAATGAAACATTTGAAGATATCCCTTAAAGATTGACTGGAAACGATTTGTGCTTTAGATGCCAAAATCTTGGATGCACTTAAAGGCAAGAAAGGAATTGAAGAAGAAATTGAAGAGGCCAGAGATTTTAGCAAACAAGTGCTGGAGAACGTAGTTGAAATAGAGTGTTGTCTCAGAAAGATAAAGAAGAAAATGGAAGTGGTTCAGCATTGCCAAAACCCAACAGCAACAAATGCAACCAGCGTAAACAAATGCGCAAAACTTACTTGACTCGCACTGAAGAGTTTCCTTGGTGATCCAGGCCAGTGGTTAACATTTTGGGATAGCTTTTGGGGCGATGTTCACAAGAACTCAGAATTGCACTATTTAAGAGTCTTCTAGGTGGGTCTACAGTCACAACAATCACTGGTCTACCTCTAATGAGCGAAATCTACATCATGGCAATTGAGCTCCTGACAAAGTGATTCGGAAACAAACAAGTAATCATCAGTAGCCATTTGGACAGCCTTCTAAAGCTGATGCCTTTAGGAAACACACCTGATGTTCCAAAGCTATGAGGAACCTACGACAAGATAGAAGCCCAAGTAAGAGGCCTATAAGCATTAGATGTGCTTAAAGAAATCTACAGAAGTCTTTTGGTGCCTGTGCTTATGACCAAAGTTCCCAAAGATATCCGCCTTTTAGTGGACCGTAAAAGTGAAGATAGCAAATGGAACCTCTCCTAAATGTTGCAACTTCTACAAAACGAAGTGTAAAATAGAGAAAGATGCAAGGGAGTAAATGCTCTTGCCCAAAAAGAGAAAACATACAGTCCAGAAGATTGAAGGAATAATTGGAAACTGGAACCGCCTACGCATATCAGGACCATAAAGTTGACTGAAGCAATTGACTGCAAACAGTCCAGCAATGCAACAAAACTATTCAGAGGAACTGCTCTCAGCCTAAAGTTTATCAGAGATTTAAAGGCAGCAAGAACCCGGAGAAGAGAGCTGCAAAACACAAAACCAACCCTGACGGTAGAAGAGATCAGTGAAGCAAGGAGCCAATGGATTTGTAAACTACAGGAGCCTATGAAGCACGAAAAGAATTTTGAGAATCTAAAGCAACAACTTGGTTTGTTCAGGAAAGAAGGTAACATTCTGATGTGCAAAGGCAGACTGGGGAATGCTCCACTGGACATCACAGCGAGTTACCCTATTCAGTCACCAAGACGACATCATGTGACAAGACAGATCATGGAAGCCATTTGAAGAAAACGCTTCATCAGTGTGTTATCTGCAAGAAACTAGATTGCCTTACAAGGCCCCCAAAAAAGCTGATCTATCCAAAACAAGGGTCACCAATATATCCCTGCATTCACACACGTGGGAGTTGATTTTGCCAACCTATTATTTACAAAGACCACCAGAGGCACAGCCAAAACTTACATCAGCCTGTTTATATGTGCTACATTCAGAGCAATACACCTTGAACTTCTCCCAGACTGGGTCACCCGGCTGAATGAACAATCCATTAATCGTTTTCAACATCAATGGATAATGGACGATGATCTAACTTACTCCAGTAATACAGGTATGAACTGGCTGATATACCAGGAGGGACGGGGAATGTTTTGTTTGTTGTGCAGAAGACATAGCACATCAGATAACCAAAACAACAGCAAGTATAACCTCGAGCCAGCAATTAGATTTAAATGGAAAGCGGTCGAAGATCATGCCAATTCACAACAACATGCAGCAGCCATTACAGCAAAACTTCTCAGGAGAGTGTCAACTTTTGAAGAAGAAGTGAGAAAAATTGAAGATGCTAAAGATGAAGTTTACTACAAAACGTTGCTTACTATGAAATGGATTGCCAAAGAGGAAATCTCCAACAAGAGCAAGTAAGTCTTGAAGATATCAAGTATTTCAAACACTGTTCAGCTGGTTCAGTCAGAGAGATTTTTCTTCTCATTGGTAGCATTTTGAAAGCACAGTTGGTACATGATATATCAAAAGCCAAATGCTTTGACTTCTGACAGATGAAGTTTTTGATGTGTCTAACAAAGAGCAGCTTGTCACATTTGTTCAATTCGTCCATCCTGAAACTGGCAAAGCAAATACTGCTTTCCTAGCAGCAAGCAATCTGTTGGGGAATTTAAGCTCAGCTGATGCTGAAGCACTAACAAACGCTATTGTTGCACAACTAGAGGATGCTGGGATTGATAAAAAGAAGCTTTCAAGTTTTCCTCAGATGGAGCTTCAGTTATGACAAGGAAAAGAAATGGTGTTGGCAAGATTGCAAGCCGAAAACAAGGCTTTAATAAAAATACACTGCATTTGCCATCACTTGGCTTTGGCCTGTGGTGATGCCAATGACAGGATTTCCTACATCAAGGAAGTAGAGAAAATTCTCCTTTAGTTGTGGTCTTTCTTTCACCACTCTGCTAAGAAAAGTGCATCTTATACAAAAGCCATGCAAACCGTCAAGCAGCTTAGTGCTAGCAATGGAGGGAAGAAAAAGCTACAAAAGAGATTCCAGAAGGCATGCAGAACTAGGTGGTTGTCAACAGAAAAAGCAATAGAAGGCGTGTATGAAGCATTGCTCCAAACACTTAGAGTTTTCCAAGAAAGTAGGGATACAACTGCCACTGGTCTCTTACAGCAAACATGCAGTTTAAAATTCCTTGGCACAGCATACTTACTGCAAGAAGTGCTTCCAATTCTTAGTCACTTGAGCAAAACTTTTCAAGAAGGAGAAATTTGTCTGGCATCCATTGCTCCAGTGATTGAGTACACAGTTGATCGTCTCAATGATGTTGGTCATCAGCGTAAACACTTGGCAAGATTGAAGGACGATTTGTCAGAGAATGGTAGACTTCAAAGATGTGACCTACCAAGCATGACACCCCACATGGAGGAGCAGCTTAACAGTTTAACAACTAAATATGTAGATGCCTTAAAAGAGAACATTCAGAATCGATTTGATGGAAACCTAAAGGTCCTCACCACCTTCAAGGTCTTTGACCCAACTGCTGTTCCCAAGAGAAGCAAAGCTGGCTATAAGCAGTATGGTGTGGCAGATGTTGGATTGCTAAGAGACTTCTTCTATCAAGATCAGGAGGATAAGGATTCAAAGAAAGATGAGCTCTTATGTGAGTGGGCAAAGTTCAAGTACAATCTTTTAGGTCTATATAGCCAGCTCTCTCCAGAGATAGCATGACCAAACATAGCCAAGACACCTTGCAAATGTAAAACACCAACTGAGTGGTTACTGGAGCATATGCTCAACATGCAGTTGACTTATCAGCATCTTTGCCCTTGCCTTTTAGAACTGGCAGAGGTATGTCTGTCACTGCCAGTTAGCAATGCCTGGCCTGAGTGAGGGGCATCTTGTATTGAAAGGCTAAAAACCTGTCTCCACTCAACCCTGAAAAATGACATGCTGGAAGCTTTGATGCATGTTGCAATCAATGGCCCTGATGTAAGTCAAAGCCAGTCCTTGATTCATGAGGTGGCTAAGTAGTGGCTCACCAAACACCGACGACACTTAGCAAAAATTCCTGCCAGAGATAAACTGCCAGTGCAGGTTACAACTACTGCAGATGCCTCTGTACAAGTGGACACAGAGAGACTGGATGTGATGAGAGCGTGGGAGGTGGCTGCTGCTTTAGTGAAGAACATTGACAACATCATAGACCAAGAAGTTGAGCAGGCAGTAGCCTATTTAAAGCTTCCACCCATAGATGCCACTTCTGAAGCAGAGGAAAGAAGCAAGTCTCTAAGACAGCGATGATGAATAGATTGTTTTAAAAACTCCTGCAGTTCATACATAATCTACTGAGAGCTTTTGAAGCTTAGTGCTAACTAATTTGTCTTCAAGAGATTTAGCTGTTCAACATAATATTGGACGCGGCTCCTTAAACCCTTCTTTCAAAAACTTTGGTTCTTTATTGGGGACAATTTCACCCGTTTGTTCTTATGGCAAGTTAGTGTTGAGTGATGTTGCATTAAAAAAGAATTTATCTTCTCACCTGCAGTTTGTTTTTCTGTTTGATGCTTTTTCTCTTGGAGAACAACATGCCAAAAACATACAGTGGAAATGTTCAATTTTGTTATATCAGAATCACTAGATGTTATGTATGTTATAAAGTACAAAATATTTTGCTCATATTTCATTTATAAAGCCCATTCTGGATGAAGCAGTGCTGAGTTCAACGGCATTGTACAGTAACTTGGCAAGCTAAACAGTTTTTTAGCAGATATTTGTCTCCAGGGTTGCACTTCTCAGTAATTCTGATAATGGCAGGACCCGCTGCTACTAATAATAAAAATGTAGATTCTGTTTAAATGACTATAACTAATAGTGTTTTATTGCCTAATTTACATCGGCATTTGAGGGGAAAACACCTGTTGGAAAACGCTGGAAATGCCATTTCCGAGTGTCTGAATTTCAAAATTTTATGGGGGAGCATGCCCCCAGACCCCCTAGAGGCTCACACCTTCGGTGCTTGTTTCCTCAGCTGCCTACATCTTTTCCTCAGCCTGCTACTTCAAAACTTACTGAAAGCACTGCAAAGGCTAACTTTAAAAAGTAGCAAATAAATAAGACATCCCTCATGTTGAACACTTCAAGGTGATTATTGTAGTTTTGGGGATCATTGTACTGATGAGAGAAATTTTAGTGGTTAGAGACACTACTGATCTAGACAGCAGAAATGAGAAGTTCCAGGATCACTAGATATGAATGTCATTGGACAGATCCGAAGACAGTCACAAGGTACTTGAGACAGAGTGCTCCACAAGACACAACAGTAGAAGAAGAAGTAGAAGTCTCCATAATCTCTTTGGACAAAGCTGTGGTTACCCTGTAGACAAATCTATCCAAAACAGAACTGCCAAAGACAGGCAAATGCCTTGTAGAGCTCACAGACATAAAATGTATCCCTGAAGAGAAAGAGAAGTTATAGCATATACTCTCATTCAGGATACTGCTAATCTTAACGACAAAGATTCCAACCCTTGAGGATATTACGTTCAGGCAACCCTTCAGAAAAGTTCCTCCAATGCAATATCAATAAACCTTACTATACATTGGCCAACCTTGAATCAAACCCCCAGAAAACAAACTAATATAGATGTCAACTCAGCAGTTGTCTCGTTACCACTAACTGGATAATGTAATTGTTCAAGCTAGATTGCAGGAATCCCCTAACAATGTGTCAGCATTTCCAAGTACCTCTGTTCCCATCTTAACCACGACTAAACTGGTTTTCAACTATGTTGTTTCTCTTTTAGTTTCATATTCAGGGCATGGAATCCTATTCAAAAGAAGAACCTTGAAATAAGATTGGATAATCATTTGTGCCCAGCCTTTATTTTCGTTTCTGCAATCTTGCTTGTTTTCTACTTGTCAGTGGCATCGAGAGATGCAGATAATACCTTAAAAATGCCTACAGAGTGGCTGTATCGCCTGCTTTGTCTTGAGTGTTTGTGCTTTGGAGTACACACACCACCCTAGAAAGATTTACCAGGTGTACCCAAGTACAAATCCTACTCATAAAAAATACTTATCAAGATCATCTTTCCAATAAAGCTCTTGAGAGATCTTAAAAACACTGTGCACCATTGTCTTTTTAGCAGAGAGGTTAGGTTGAGCACTTCCTACTAAAAAAAAAGCTCAAGCTGCTACAACATGGTAACCTAGCTCCCTAATACATAAACCAGTTTTTATGATATAATGCATACATTATGCATCCCTTAGGAAGATGTATAATCAAACAGCAGGATGCTAGGGATATATTTTTGACCAATGTTTTCCAGGCAGCAGAATTTACCGTTATAACTGAAAACCACTTTTTCCATCATTCAAAGAGCCTTAGTTAAGTATGACCTTTATATACCACTGGAACTCATTTCCAGAATGAAAACTATTCCCTCACCCACAAATTCGAGGCAAAAGGTTACCAAGATAGTTGTATCTAACATTTTAGCTTGTGAGTCAAGAAAATGTTTATCTATAACTACTGTAAATTTCAAATAACTCCTTGTAGTTGGAAATAAATTGCTTGATTGGCAACCATTGCCATTAGCTTTTGATAGCAATGACGATCTTCATAACTTTATAAGGGTAATTCTATTAATATTACTAATACAATAATGCATTGTCATGGTCTCCACACCTCAAGAAATGGACAGGGAAAAATTTCCTCAAAATCACAGAGTAGGAAAAATGGAACAACAAAGGTGTTATGGTTGAGACTTAAGATTACTGAATGAACTGAGGCGTTTTTATCAGAAGTTTATAATTTTTACTGTTGACAAAATGGTGGATTCAAACTTGAAAGCATTTTGTGCAAACAATGTGAACTTCTTTGACAACTCCCAACAGATGAGCTTCAAATTTCAATTATGATTTTTTAGTCTAAAATTCAGTACATTCATTATGTGCTGAAGGTGCTGTTAAGGCACTGAGTATACCCCTCATGGGTGGTGGCAATTTGGCTATCAGTTAGACAATCGTGAGGCAAATAAACAAAGCCAAAAATTACCTAAAGTCACCAGAAAGTCAAAGAAGAATATGACTGTATGTGGGCTGACTAGATGAACTTGAAGGTTACAAACACAGCATTCAAAACTACCCATAGGAAGAAATACAACACCTTTTAATACTTGAAAAGTCATAGGAACTCCTCAAGTTAATTGGAAACCACGCAAGAGGCCAATCTATACTCCATAGGGCTTGAAATCTTCATGCATCAAAAAGAGGTGGAAATGTTCCCTTTGTTCAAACTGGAGTCAGCCAGAGGATGATGCCTGGTGCCTGTAACCCTGGAATTTCCAATGCCAGAGGATAACATCATGGTGCCTAATCACCATTTATTTTAATTTAAGCTGTTATGAACCTACAGAGGTTCTCTCAGGAACCTAAAACAAGGCTAATCTTAGACTATAAAGAGTGGACAGAAATGCACTGCAATCTGAGTTTGCATCTGTACCATGGCAGATTTGCAGTATCTTTGATGACATTGATGATACTACCTAGGCTTGGAAAATGTATAAAGGCCCAGAAGCAAACTGGAGAAACATCTGCTGGGAGTTAAGTTGATGATCCAGACTCCTTAATTAAACCCCTTGGACACTACATTCCACCAGCAAGGAATTGTTAGTAGTCCCTAGGAATAATCTGGAGTCCTATGGAAAGTGCACTTTTTCAGTCACTGCCTCCTCACTCTGGAACAATTTACTAGACCAAATGAGAAGTGAGTAATCTTATGAGTAGAGTTAAGACCCTTTTATTTGGCTGTTCCTTTTAGCTTCTGATCATCTCAGATTTGTTCCTATGTTAACAAATATTAAACTTACAATGTAATTTTCATGTTTTTAATACTTTGTTTAGCAATTTTGGTTAATTGATAGAAATAGCGATCATCATCATCATTATTATTATTATTATTATTATTATTGCTATTATTATTATCATCATCATTAGTATTATTATTATGCAACACCTGGTACATCAAGAAGGTCATCTTGGTTGGCTTACAGGAAACAAAGAAACTACTGTACTAAATTGTTAAGATCAGCTGAAATTTCTTACCGGAGTAACAAACCCGCTAATGCTAAATCCAGTAAAGAATTTTGGTGACTGGTCAAATCCTTCCAAGGTAACAACAAGTGCTCTACCATCGGCCCTGTGAAATCCCCATCTAATTCACTTCTAACCAATAATCTTTCAAAGGCAAATGAATTCAACTCCTATTTTGTCAATATATGTTCAACTCTGGTCAATAGTGACAACTCGTCAGCACTGGATCTTTCCACTCAACCAGTAAACCACATTCACAGAATTACCTCTACTCTACAGTCATTTCCTGTCAATAAAGAGCTCCTATCCTACTGTTTCAAGAATTACATCAAAGTGGGAAAAGCCTGTGGCAAAAGACTGGCAAAGAACTGCAAACGTTGGGTGGTCTTCATTCATAACTTTCTTAATTTTGCCAAAAAGAACTTTGATGATTGCATGTTTCCATCACAATGGAAGACAGCACAGGTTCACTATATTCATAAAAGGGAAGTACTTGAGACTGTGGAAATTACTGTCCTATTTCACTTCTGAGTATACCAGGTAAGTTACAGGAAAGTATTGCATGCTTTCATCTAGACTCTTTTCTGAATCATCATAACCTAATTACTGACTCCCAATGGGGTTTCAGAAAGGGAAGATCCTCTGAGCTGCTGCTTCGCAGAATGACAGAGTAATGGAGACTTGCTTTAGATGAAAGGAAATCAATTGGCATTACTTTTACAGACTTCCAAAAAGCCTTTGAACGTGTGTCTCATCAAATTTTACCTCAAAAACTCCAAGCTTCCGATTTATGTGGCGACTCATTTGATTGGACTGTTAATTACCTAAATAATTGACAACATTTTGTATCTGTCAATGGTACTAATTCTGAGAAAATAAGACTAACCTCTGGCATGCCCCAAGATTCCTTGTTGGGCCCAAGACCTTTAAGTATCTTTACATATGACCTGCCCTTGACCCTTGACTCAAAGTTAAAAATGTTTGCCAACGACTCCACTGCCTATATTTTTGGAAATGCCACTGCCTCCATTTCAATCCAAATTCAAGAACTCTTGCATCAACTACTTACCTGGTCTAAACTCAACTCTATGTTCATCCATCCAGTCAAGCCTGAAGTAATGTTCATCTCAAAAACACCATTTATTGGTCCAAACAGACTCATCTCTATAGATCATAAGCCCATCATTCGTGTCTCCCGTTCATCTTGCTTAGGAGTCAAACTTCATAACAAGCTCAACTGGGCTCCTCACATCAAAATGGTTACTTCAAACTTCAATGCAAAGATTTCAAAGCTTTAACAGATGAAGACCTTCAAACACTCTACTCCAGAATCTATTTACTTCAAAGGTATTTTGCCAACTGTGACTTATTGTATATCCCAGTGGGGATCTTCCAACTTGCTGGCTGACCTCAAGGACTTGCACATCCATGCTGCCAGACTGATTAACAACATAAACATATCTACCCCAAAATATGAAGGACTCAGCATGGCAAAATGGACATCTCTTCATTTTATGTACAAGAGAAGACTTGCTTGTATTGCATGCCAGGCTTTCAACAACTTAGCTCCTGATGACATTAATAATTTATTTACAAAGCACAGAACTCCATATAATTTAAGAGATAATGTATGATTGGAACTTGTCTCTCAAAATCCAAAGCCTTACATGATTCCTTCACTCATCATTCTAGTATTGTTTGGAATTGTTTACCTTGCCAGTTAAAGTCCAAGCCTAGTTACTCTTCATTCAAGGCTAACATTAAGAAATTCTCATAGTGCATTGACCAAATTACTTTTGGCACAACCTCACTGCAACCAATAAAAAAAGTGATGAGTTTATATATTATTAATGTTTAGTTTATTTGTCATTTTGATTAGTCTTCCTTTCACCTTTCATTTGCATTGTCTAAATTACATAATTTAATATGAATATTTATTTATAGTCATTTCAAGTTTATCTATTTATTTATGTATTATTAGTACTAATAACTATTAATAAAAATTTATTATAGTGTAAAGTAGATAGCAGGTCCACATCAGCAATAGCTGCCATCTAATCAACTTGCTTTACCAAATAAGGATGTATGTGTGTATGTATGTAAGTATGAATTCTGACATTAATCAACCAATCAGTGTATCTAGATCAAAACTAGTTAAATCAGACTCTTCATCAAGAAGCTTGTTTAAGAAAGAGATTTTAAAGGAAAAAGATGTAGACTAATAGATCTTGGAGCTGGTCACTATGTTGGATCCAAATAAACCTTCCAAGTGGTGAATAACTACTGTAAATATATGAAAATCATATGTGTGCACTGCAGTTGAAGAAACGAATATAATGACGCTTGTACAGCTACAAATAGCAAGAACATCACCCACTCACCATGGCTGCCATAGCAGTAAAAGAAAACAGCATGCACCTGCCTTACTCAATAGCAATTCCAAGCTGGATGGAATATGAAAAAAAAATTTCCAAAATCATCTAATAAATGAAAGTGGCAAAATACGTAATTTGCATATAAACAAATTAAATATTCAAGTAAAACCTTAACAATGCCATCTTCTCAAAAGACCGAGTTTGCTCCATGTGTTCTATTGGCAAATGTCATATCTTTGGTCCCAAAGGTCAACAAAATTAGCATCCTAACAACCCAAAAGAACTTTGATTTGATCTTCTTTATGGAGACCTGGTTACAATAATCCATTGGAGACAATCACTTGACACTAAACAACAACAAGCTTCTTCAGCGTGATTGCTCCCCAGGTACACATGGAGGAGTTTGCATGTATATAAAAGAATCTATCTAGACCAAGAGACTACAAGAGCTTGAAGATCCTGCCTTTGAAGTCCTATGGTCCTACATTAAACCCCCAAGATTACCAAGAGGGATTAACTGCATCATCACTGCATGTTTTTACCACCCACCTAGTTGTAACGACACTGAAATCTTAGAGTACTTGTCTGATGCTATCACGCGCGCTGAAGGTCTACTTCCTGGTTGCAGTATTATTATCCCTGGCAACCTAAATCATACTTTCACCACCCTTTGGCCTATCTGACCATAATGCTGTTGCAGTTTGGTCTAGACATTACACAGAACATTCTGTCAACCCCAAGTCCATCAGATAGAAATAAATGTAGCTGTTTACATCATGAAAAAGAATATTATCGCCATCTTACTCCACTCCATCCAAGCTGAAGATTCAGCAAAGCAACCCACTTTTTGTTTTCCTAACAAGAACTCCTGGTGTAGGATGGCAACAAGATCTTGTTACAGGAATGTTGGCCTAGAAAGGGAATGACTGTCTGCCAAAGGTTTTTCTGGAATTCTTGCACTCCACCTTCATACATCAAGTGAACAAAGCTCTAGGAATGGTGTGCACATGGTGTTACACAGAACTGAAACGAGTGCATCAATATTCTGGTTTGGGTTCAGTGCCCAAAGTATAGACATCATGATGTGAAAGTAATTCACTGTGCTGTCAATAGCTTTTGCAGTATTACACTTTTAGGGCCAAGTCGCACTAGAGGACAAAACTGTTTATTTATGTCAAAAATCTGTCATCACAATGAAAAACCAAGTGCGACTGGTTTGTTCACCAAAGGACAAAATTTGGTCGCGGGCGGACAAACTTCAAAGATGCTGTCAACTACCTCTGGAGCAGGCCAAATTGAGACAAATTTTGGAAAACAATAGCGAGGGTGTTTTAATTCGGAAATGATTTGACAGGTGATATGTAGCAGAGTCTCTATGCTATAGACTTCGCGGCAAAATTGGTCACGTTCTCATTTCGCAACAACATGAATCCAGGCACGGGCAACCAATACTTTCCGTATGAAATGGGGCAACAATATCCTCAATATCCACCAGGATGGATATATCCGTTGCCTAGCACTTACAATTTTAATGATCGAGGAACTGCAAGCCCATCTCCTTCAACCGCAAGTTCTGGCTCGTTGTCAGAATCCTTTCCGTTCGTCGAAGACGGCTCAATGCCGGAATCATCCCAAACTTCTTCGCGCCGTACATCTTCCGAGAACAAGAAGGCCCAGGAATGATGGACTAAAGATGAGGAAAAACTGTTAGTCCAACTATGGGCTGAAAAACACGATCAGTTGGAAAGCAGAGAGTGCAGAAAACGTGGGCCTGGATCGCTGAGAAGATTTCGAAAGCGCTACAGTCCAACAAGACGGCCGACAAATGTATTCGGAAAATGAAGTACATCATAGAAAGATACAAGAATGCAAAAGATTGGAACAAAAACCAAACAGGAGGAAACCTTAGGAAATCCGTCTACTACGATGAGGTCGATAAGATCCTTGGATGCCACGACCTAGTAACCTTCAATAATGTAGCCAAAGCGGGGATCAGCGGCGAAAGTGCCCCCCAAGTTGTAGCTGAATCAAGTGATACTACTGGCGAGAACAGTACTTCATCTAGCCCCAATGTGCTACAAACTCCAGCTGAAAAGAGAAGAGCGTCAAAGAAAGGGAAATGAGCTTTGAAACGCAAAGCTCCTGATAATGACAGCGATGAAGAGTTCAAGATGGCTCTAAAGGATATGAGGCAGCAGGGGGAGAAAGTTACAGCATTTATGGATTCTTTGCAACAATCACAGATGCAGCAGCTAGCCATGATGAACCAATTTATGGGCTCCATTGTGAAAATCCTTGGCCAACAGAATGAGAAAGACAACTGAACTTTAATTCAAGACTGTTTTGGACTATTGGGAGACAATCATTATCGACCATTATCAAAAGACATGTTATTGTTTATGTTGCGAATCGATCAAACGAAATTATGGAAACAATTATGGAATGTACTGCTTGAACTGATTTCTTGTTGTAAATGCAAAAATTATCTTTATCACACACTTCTCTTTAAAAAGGGATTTGAAGAATCATAGACTGTTTTTTAGCAACTCTCTTATATCTTCCCCGTCCTGCATTAAGTCATTGTTCTGTTCGTTTGCGCGGTCATCATCGTCATCGTAAAAATCATCCTCCCATTCGTCCCCAATTTTAATGCAAAAGTTATGCAGCACTGCACAAGCAATGGCAATCTTCACAGAAAAAGTTATTCTGCTATCCAACCGCTTTTGTAGAATTCACCAACGACTTTTGAGGCAGCCAAAAGCGCACTCGATGGTTACTCGTGCAGACGACAGTTCCTTGTTAAATGTTATCTCGCCAGGGTCACGCGTCGCTTCAGGATAAGGCTTCATAAGCCAGGGGGAAATAGGGTATGCGCTGTCTCCTACCAGGTAAGGCTGAATATCTGTGATGCCGATTCTTTCAATGGGTTCCTTGAGTATATCTCCGTTGCTTGCTCTTAGATAAAGCGAGTTGTTTCGATATACCCTAGCGTCGTGGATACTTCCCGGATAACCCACTGCAAAGTCAAGAAATAATCCCTTACCGTCAGCAACGGCCTGAATAATGAAATCATGTTGCTGATTTCGACTAAAATAATCAACAGCACTGTTTCTAGGAGCAACTATTTTGATATGAGTGCCATCTATGGCCCCAACAATGTTTGGAAGTCGTGATTTGTCCGTAAATGTCTCTATACACCTCATTGTCTCGGCCACTGTTGTTGGGAATTCGATGTACTCATTCCTTAAGTCATAAAGAGCCTCAACCACGTCTTGACAAGCCTCTATTGCTGTAGTTCTGCCGACGTTTAGCGCAGGTCCTATTGTTTCGTATGAATTTCCGTGTGCAAGGCGAAGCAAACCACAAGCAAGGACCTTTTCAGGAGTGAGGCAATTTTGCAGAACTGTATTCTGTCTCGTCAGCCGGTTACGAATTACGTTGAGCAACAAATCAAAGCTTTCTCTGTTCATTCGTAAGAGCCTTTGAAAGTAGTCCCCAGGTATTGTTCGATCAGTATAATGGATCTCGAACCACGATTCGACTGGATGAGGAAGAGTCCAATAGTATGGTGCTCGTCTTCGATAACGATTTCATTGTCGGCGAATACATCGTGTCACTAGAATGTTTTGTGCACGTAAATTCTGCATTAATAACAGACAACATATCATTAAATTGATATTGATATTTGCTTGCTGATGAAGAACCAGAAAATAGAAGAAAAATATTATTGCTAGAATTCTTCGTGGAAACATTTTGAGATCCCTCGTGTCGCGGTTTGTGGATTGAAACAGCAGGTAAAGCCTGCTTCGCGGGAAATTGCGTGACGCTCACAGCATGGTGTGATGTTTTGTTCACAGATTTTGTTCTCAAGTGTGACTGTAGCTTTCCGGACAAATTTTTTGTCACTGGCCGATTTCAAGTCAGATTTGTCCTGGACAAATCTGAAATTGTCCTCTAGTGCGACTTGGCCCTTATTATAGAGCTGCTAGCGGCTAAAAAATCGCATACCACCATACATGTATTTTTTCTCAAACATGTAATTTTTCACTAGTTTGTACACTTGTAGATTTTAAAGCATGTTGTAATATAATACATTTTTATTGGTAAATTATTCTATGCTTTCTTGATAATTATGTTAATTAGCTTTTATCCTCATTAATTGTAAATTAACTCAGATTAGACGAGAAGGAGAGGGAATAAACCACTGTAATTTTACTCATGGATACTGGAAAGAGACAAAGGCAAAGAACTTTCAAGTTAACCAACAAGCAAAGCATATCTAATTCAGACCAAGCATGGAGATGAGAAATTAATGCACAGAAGATATCACCTGTGGAAACTGCCAAGTACAACAAATCCAAGTCAGGCTTACAAATTTATGAATATCTTCGCCTGGTCCTCCCTTTTATTCGCTAAATTCCTCTTTGGAAGAGACTTCATGCATCTGCTTTAAATGCCAAGTTTAATAGTATCACTAAAGCACTAACCAAAGTGCAGGACAAGGAAAAATCAAACTTTCCAAAGACAACTCACCAGAATTGAAAAATAAAGATGTTTTTTCATACCATCTACATATATGTGTTGATCAAAGCAAATTCCTAATCTTGAATTGTCATAAACAAGAACACACTGTTTTTACATTTGAAATGAGCATAAATATCAATTTTACATAAAATAAGTCTTAAGTATATTAGATACTTATTAGCACAGATTTTATAATTCAAATTTTATTATGAAAAGTCTAAGGACTATGCATAATGTTAAATTTTTTATAAAAATTTAATGTAAATATTATGCAATTGAGCTTACTAGCTGCAATGTAATACTGTGCACATATTGTGTGCCTACACTGTAATAACTCCATTCACATGAAAAGGGTGTTAAAAAAACTTGCACACACATGTAATTTTGTCAAACACATAAAAAAAATGAGCATGGAAGAAGCTCATTAATATGTATGAAGCAGTCTATTGTTTTTAGCCTTTGTAACTCTGAATGGTGTGTTAGATTTATAAAAAAGAAGGGTGACATTACATGGTTCAGTACCAAAGTGTTCGGTGTCGGTGGCTTGTCTGCATTATGAAGAAAAAGGAAAAAAGTTTTTGACCTGCTTGGTACCACTTTAGAAAGTGAACAATATCAGGAAATACCAATTTCAATAATTTAAAGTTGTTGTCATAAAAGTTTATGGCTAGCATCTAACAGCAAAACTTGAATTGTTTGCATTCAGTTATCCATATTACGAGAAATTATTTGCAGTTTGCTGGAACAGGAGACATTATTATGTTTTACCAGGATGACTTTAGGTTCATAGAATAAGTGAAGAAAATGAGATTCCATTCTACCCTTTGCAGTTCACGTCTTTAATTATTAATTTATTTACTTATTTATTTGTTCATGTGTAAGCAAGACTGCTGCTATTGTTTATGATTTGATTTGTTCTTTTTACTTGAATCTTAAGTGTGAATGTAAAAGAATGACTAAGTGAAACCATTTTTCTCTTATCTGAAATGTTGAGCTATTCATTACCAACAAAATTGAACATAATGCCGCTCACTGTCAATAAAACACGGTACCCAACTCTAGCAAAAGTAAATAAGAATGAGCATCTGTTAAAATTGTCATGAAGATCATCATCACATAATGCTAAGCATGAATAAAAAGTACAAACAAAGCAAAACCACTCTTGTGAAAGCAATATTTCCTGAAATGTGGCAAGTAATGTTTGTTTTCAGCTTCACTATTTAACATCATTCATAGTGAATCTGTTTGGTGCTGATGGAAGACTCATGAAGACTTACCAAAAGCATATTTGTAACTTAGGAGTGAGAATTTCTGTTGTAACTGAACATTGACATTTTGTTTAGTTTTTATGATTTATTATCTTGTTTGTATGCATTGCATGCCATTGCTTCAACAACCTTGAGGTTGAGAAATGTAAAAATAAATGGTTGAGTTCTAGAAAACAATCCTTATTTTTGTAGTTGAAGTGCTTTACCTTGCTCACCATTTCACAATGAAAAAATAGTGCGAGAAAATTCAGATATTAAATGAACGAATGTTCCATTGCTTGATTCAATTGTAAACAAATATCTCACAGTTTTAACTTCCTCGGTGACTTTTTGTGAAAGATTAAAGTTACTTAATACTGTTTATAGGCTGTGTGTTAACCCATTTAATATGACACATTTGCTACTACAAATTCGATTCTAACTATATTTTTGTTAGCAACTAAAGTGATTCCAGAGAGAGAAAAGAAAAAATTAATAAGTTATGAATTGGCTTGATTTCCTTTAAAATACTTTACTTGGAAATATTGCCCAGTGGGCAAAACAAAACATATTTATGAAAAATGGCAATGGAGCTTGGGATATTCTCATTGCCTCATGAAAGCTTACCGTGCCATGGGCAAAGAAAATTTGTACCACACTTAAAGCCACTCAGATTGCAGGATTTGCTACCATGCCTTGAGAGAATACTCCACTGGAAGTTAAAGAGCTTGAAAGCCTTAAAAGTGACGTTCACAACAATCACCAATATTGCTAGTTGCATGTTCATATACATCAAATCACTGACCAGGTGAACACCTTGAAGTAGTCTCTGTCTGAACATGATTGTGAGAAAATTTTCTTGCTTCAGCTTCTTTCAGCTTTATAAGTTGAAAAGGGAGCGTGTCTTGTCCACTGTGGAGCATCCCATGCAGACAATGCTTTGGGACTTGCAGTAGACACAACTATTTTGCAGCCTCTCCTTCATTTGAAGTAGGAGAAGTCTATCAGGCCTGGGAAACAGTCCATTCCAATTCTGTAAAGGGTGACCACAACAGCTTAAAAGTACACACTACTAAGATGCTTACACTGTAGGTTAGCTTAAAAGAGGTGATCACTCATTAAAGGTTAAAATAACAGTAAGAGAAAAAAATTGCAGGACATATCCATCTTTCCAGTAAGAGATGATGACGATTATGTGAATTTAAATGAGGACAATACAGATAACTTTCAAGAGATGTTTGTTTGTTCCTCAGATGAAGGACTATATTTGAAACACTTCTGAGAGTCAGTGAGCTAAATTCACCTGTTGTTCAAACATTGGAACTTGCAAAAAGAGGAAAGCTGTAAGAAGAAGGGCTGTATATTCATGCATAATTTGCATTTCATAGAAGGTGAACATGTCCATCAGGGCTATCTGTTCTATAACTTTTTACAGTCTCTTATTACTTTTAAGTTTGAACATCATATATATCTACTACACAAAGACACAGGATTGTCCATGGAGGGTATTATTGAACAAGCGGAGTTTATTACACGAATTTACAGCCATTGTTGATTTGTATCAGTGTTCAGGCAGGTCGGGACTTTACATGTCTTTCAATCCTAACAGTCCTATGGATCAAATGAAGGCATTGGAAGCCATGGAGCCATTTACTAGTAACTTACACAAATGGATGTACAGGGACAAATTAAAGATCAATGATGACAACACTCAATTTCTTGTAATCAGATTGAGACAACAGTTGCTGAAAATTGATCACTGTTCAGTCCATGGATATTAAGCCAGTTTAAGCAGTGCATAATCTCGGTGCCTTGTTTGACTCACATTTTTCTATGTCGACCCATATTTCTAAGTCTCGTAGTGCGGCATTTTTCTGGTTATATACCATATTTACCCATATATGCGCCCATGTATAATAAGCACCCCGATTTTTGACCAAATTTTCATTAAAAAAAGTTTTCATAGCAAAAAACACATTAATTCTTACTACAATATTTATTGAGATAATAATACTTACATTACAAAAACTTCAAAATTACTTAAATATGTACCAGTAACTAACTTATTACAAAAGGTTGAAAACGATAACAAACAGCCTTGCAAAAAAACCTTCGAAATTGGACTTTGAGTCTGACTGAAAAAGAATTAAGTTTAAAATTTTATTACTTACTTTTAAAGCCCTCCATGGTATGGCACCTAGTTACATTATTGATTTAATTAACATTAAGACAAATATGCGGTATTTGCTGCACACAAATGAAGGTGTTTGTTTAAAGCATCCCTCAAGAAAAATGAAAAAGTCATTTAGTGACAGATCTTTTAGTGTGGCTGCACCCACTTTATGGAATGCTCTTTTTGCTAATCTTCACAGCATCAAATGCATATCAACTTTTAAGTCATGTCTTAAAACTTATCTTTTTCAATTAGCTTTTAATAGTTCTTAGATCTGTAAATATATATATATATATATATATATATATATAATTATATAAATGATGTGATTTATTATCTCTGGAATTTATTGTGTATGTCTAACAATAGTATAGTTTAGGTAACTTATTGTTGCAATGCGCTTTTGATCACCTGGCATGTTAAAAAGCACACTAGACATTTAACAAATTATTATAAATAAATAAATTATTAACACTTCAAATACCGTCTTCTCTTACAAGCAAAAGTGAAAATAAGCTTGATCCTTGCTCTTCAGAAAGAAGCTTTGATAAAGCCATGACATCTGCTCTAAACCCTGAGCAATCACTGTTAGACCTTATGAAGGCCAATTTAGCCAAAACTGTTTATTTGAAAAAAGCATTGTTATCTAGTGCAGAGGAGGAACTATGCAAAGCTACTCACACAAATGATGCCCTCAAGCCTCTCTCCTCTAAACAGTCCAGGCTCTGTTAAAATTGTCACAAGTCTGGACATACAAGACCAAAATGTTCTTCCTCTTCTTCCTTCCCATGATGCTTGTGGTTTAAGAAACAGGCACCTGGAGCTGAAACAAAAGACACAGGAGCAGCAAATATGAACCCAATCATAAAAAGAACAGTGTGATGCAGAATCAAAGCTGAAAGTGTTTTGCAGATCCCTCTCAAAGGTGTCCACTTGGTATTTTTGCAATGATGTCTCCCAGACTAAAAGTCTGCAATTTAATCAAGTAAAGTGACTGCATTTCCATGAAATGGAAAGGTTCCTGGATTTGATGCCAGCAAGGACTGGCAATTGCCAATTCTGATCAAACAGTACCAAAAAGAAACGTTGATACTTATTTGAATAGCAGTGTAGATCACTGCTCTTCATTGTGTTTGTAACAAAAGAGCATACTCAACTGCACTGGCATGACTGTCAACCACTGTGTGTATGTTGTATTTCAAATTTGGTCATGCTGTATTATGCAGGGTCTTCTAATGAATTTGTACATTTCACATGCTGTTCAACACTGGCATTCAACATTTTGTTATGTAATTTCACAAACATTCTTGAATGGTCTTCTTGAAAACAGATTTTATTTCTCAGTTTAATCCCAACAACATGGATTAATATTTTCTCCAAATATCTTAATTCATGCAACCTTTTCCATATTTTCTCACAGCTTGAGTTAAAACAGAAACCACATGGTCTTGCAACAAACAAGTTCATGATTTGCATATTGAATCAAAAAGCCAATAAGTGAAGTAAATTCTTGTTTTACAACGATTGCTATCCCTCCTTCCCTGTCTTTTTATTTCTACTTATTGTTTAGTTTTACACTAGATAGCCACACTTCTTGTGATATGTACTCTGCTAAGTTTTCTGCCGTGATACTGCAAATCACCTCGCCAATTTCTACTTCAATTTCATTTATTGCAAACAACTGGTGCTGTTAAAGAAATTGTTGATCTGATTAAAAACAGTACATACATGTATTTAGATGTGGTGAGTATGGTGGTTGGTAGATCAACTCAATTCTACATCTTTTGAGCATATCTTGCAACAATGGCTCAATGTGACAGGCAGGGTGAAATCCAAAATTATCAATCACCACATCCATCAGTTTCTCCCCACTACAGTGTTGTGTCCCATTAGGGAAGCACTTTCATTTGCCCATTCTTCCTGTGAGGCATCACCAACAAAATTAAATGATCTAACCAAGTTGATCAACATTGAAGGATATTGAAGTAATCAACCCCAACAATTTGTGATTTCCCTGTTGTTTTGACGACACTTGATTCATCAAAGAAATGAAGCTTGCTGGCTGGCTGGATATCTCAATACCTTTTGAAGATATTCATTTTGCCTATCTAATGCACCTGGCTTTCCTGCTTCAAGTGGTTGATATGTTTCTTTCTGAAATCTACTCTAAGTCATCCATATTGCGAGCAAATCATTATATATAATTTTCAATTTATATAAACTTCAATGTAGTTAAGAACATCTGTGTCAGTTTTAGGCTCAGCAAAATAAGCTTGTGGTATACAAATTGACAAATTTGCTACATTGAAACTTCTTACAACTCTTCTTACAAATGTATGGCTGGTCTTAACCTCTCTTGTAATAGTAAGCCTTGGTGTTTCAAATCCAATTACCATTCATGCTCAAGAGAAGGTTTTGCTCTCCCATTATAACATATAGGCCACCCAAACATGTTTTGATGCTACTCTGGTTTAAAAACTAAGTGAATGTAACCGAAGAAGTTACAATTCATAGACCCATCATAGCCTTCATCAGGGGTGATCTAAACACTGCAACAAGAGGTCCTTTCATACAATCACTAATTTGCTGCCTTTTTTCCGATGAGGTGTAAATAGGCAACAGGAAGTAAGCTGCCATCGTCATGATTCAAAGGAGCGTGGGCAGAGTTAAAATGCGAAGCTTCCAAACAAAGGTGCTGCATGGTGGTAATGCCAAAATGTTGGATCTATGAACTGTAACTTCTTAGGTTACATTCATCAAATCTTTAATCCAGAGTAGCATCAAAACCATGTCTGATTGTCCACCTGGTTGCCATGTGAACTTTAATATATATAAGCCACTGTTTGTGTTTTCATGCCACTGTATGTTTAATGCAGATATATAACATATTTTTACCATTCAGAATTTAAATACCTAAAATGTAATGGCTTCACATGGATTACATGTAATTGATTCTTTTTCACTAACATATTTCCTAAAAATTAATTTCTGGCTGCAATGAACAACTCAGAATTCTTCCTACTTTATTTAAAACAAGGTGTCTAGTTTGCATGCAGTGATTTCAAATGGTCTTACTTTGCCCTTCACGTGTCAAAAAAGTGTCAAATTTGTCAAAAAATTTTGGTTTGTGGAAACAGTAAAAGCACTTTGCACTGTTATAATTTACAGGAAAAAAACATCACAGAAAGTTAAGACAGACACAAAATTTTGACAATGTGCCCAATATTTGTAATTTGCACTAGTTACAACTTTGCACTTGTGTGCAAACTTGAACTTGTTTTTAGCCAATCAAAAGAATGTACTTTTTTCATGTACTAGTAAAACTAGTATGAGATCACTTTGACCTGAAATTAACTTCAAAGTGTACCACTGGTGTGATTCACTTGGAAGCTGAAGTGCTATAATGAGGCAATAGAAAACCTTTCTGTACATACCCTCATCTTAGCTCAAAGGGAGTTGAGAGAAAGTGCAAAAGTAATGCAAACCAGAGAGACAGTCAGGGATTTGTATTACTTTCAAGAATCCTCCCAGCCCCCCTAGTGCTTGGATGAGAATATATGAATGTGGAAAAAGTTCTTTATTGCTTTTGTAAACATTTATCTCCAAAACATGACCATTGAAGGAAAATGTTTTCAAACTTGTTAATTTACTCCTTGACTGATATAGATTTTCTCAATACATGCTTTTGATGACAGCACTTCCTGTGAGAAAATCAAATTGTGCATATGACTAGACATAAATTAATAAAAATTCAGGATATAAAAAATCATAGCTAGGTTGAAATTTGTGGCTAGTGCCAGCACTGTATGAACGAAACAATTCCAGCTTTCAATCCTTGTAAATTTGACAGAAAAATGCCAAAATGCTTAAAATGTAAGATTCCTAGAGAAGAGAACTTCAAGAGGAGTTTAAATTAAAAATGAATGCCACTATGGTTGATTTTTGTGCATCCTTTTCTGTCTTTGCATGAGCTCCCCAACAAGGTCAGGTCACAAGAAGGTGCTTTGTGTGGAGGGAAGGGGGGGGGGGGGGAAGGAAAGATAGCTAAACCCCAAATAAAATTTGCCAAATCTTTCTCCTTATCTGATATTTGTTATTTGTACTTGTACTTACTTTCATGCATCAAAACTGTGTTTACATATTTACATCCAAACTCCATAGATACTAATGAGGGTACTCATATAACTTATCTTCATTATTTCATAAATTGTATCATGGCATTGTTTAAGTATTTTATCTACTCTGTTGTGATTTGTATGTATCATAAATCTCCTCAAGATCACTTAGGAGGTCCTCATTGACATATAGTAGTTTGGATTTTATAGATTCTCTCAATTTCTGTAAATTTGTGGAAAAATTTGAGATTGCTGGTCACATAGTTGATTCAGAACAAGGACCATCAGTGGACCTCACCCAGACTCAAAAGTGTCAACATTCTGAGAAAGCATTAACCAAGTGTTACAAATGAAATTTATAAATCCTTCTGAGAGTATAATAGTTTGGATGGTAAAAGATCTCTCAATTTGTCAAATTTTCAGAAAAATATCAGACTGCTGGTCATTTAGTCATTTCAAAACTTTGACCAGCTCCTACATAACCAGAGTGAACAGTGAATGCATATTCGACAAAATATAGCTTCAATCTAACCTCAATCATTATAAATGTTTTTTTTGAGATACAATTGTTTCCCTTTTGTGCCCATTTCAACTAATTTTTGTGACCTTTAAAGGTTGTGAGATCAAAAGTTTGTTTTTCTAGCTGAGGTTTTTATAATCTCAATTACAAACTCCATTTCTTTAGATGCTGATTTCCATATTACCACAATCTTTGAATGCTGATTTATCTGTGAATAGAAAAATTTCAGCCAGAGAAGAAGCAGTTTCACCTATTAGATGTCACCTGAAACATACTTTCGCAGCCATTTTGAATTCTTGCTTACCATTTCAAAATCATGTGACCACATACATGTAGCTAAAAGGTCTATTACATAAAAAAACTCATAATTCAATGTCTAATTGTTAAAAGGCTATTGAATAACTTCTTTGAAACCTATTGCACTTTAGTACACTTCTGCAACCATTGAGATCCACTCAGCATACCTTCAAAGTAGACCTATGGTGCAGAATTACTGTTGATATGCAATTTCATCTCACACTAGATACACATATGCACTGCGAACCTACTTTTCTTGTAAAAGGCAATCTCAGCAACCATGATTTCTACTCACTAACATTAACCTGTTCAAATGGTGATGAAAAAAAAAGGTGCAGTGTACGGCCTTACACCAAAACTGTCACGTTTTCATAATGCAGATGGCTCTCGTGCAGAGCCAGTGATAACTATTAAGATCATGACAACATGTTCCTTGTCCATCTTTAAGGATGTTGTAAGCTCAAACTGAGCTCTATACCTTTCAACTCCTCAACCTACACTCATAATACACTTGTGTTCCCTTTGGAAAGACTTCTCACCTCCAATTCAAAATTCCCTAAATCCCGGGCACGGACAACAGATGCACATGCGTGTGAGTGCTAATGTTAAAACAGCTCATAAGCTCTTCTGTTATGGCAAGAATTAGAATATTTGTGGAGATAAAAATTTAGGTTTATGAAATATAAGATGACTCACCCCGTTTGGCTCACCAGGTGTCCGAACTTTCCACGAGTTTCGCCTTCGGCCACAAACACCGTAAACAGGAGGGAACTAAGCATTCGATCTCACTCGATATAATTTTCGCTTCGAGATCTTCGTTCGCTCGTGGTCGTCCCTACTTCATTACGGCCCTACTACCACTAGCTAAAACACTTACGGCATCACATGTTAAATTTAAATGTTCCCTAAGTCATCAGTTAACCGAAGCACAAGACTTTCAAGATAAGAGGTGTACACGTTCCATGTGAACAAGCCTCTAACAGTTTTGAAATATGCTGAATTTTTCATAAAAAATAGCCCATCCTTCGAGTTAAGATTCCCAGCGTTTCTTTTGCACAATCAATTAGAGATTTATCAAAAGAATACTGCGTACATTGTGCTTATACTACTGTTGTGACTTATACTAACCTCACAAAACCGCATGTCAGCAACTAGATTCGCACCGGTAAAAAAAGGTAGTTCCCAGACCCCTCTCATCATTTAAAATCAGCAAGGGCTATTAGGTTTGATTGGGACTCGAGAAACTGAGCGTAAATCTATTCAGTCACAAATTTATATGCCCCCACTTTTAACTCGCTAAAATAAAGAGATCCTGTTTTAAACATTTACTCTAAAAGCTTTAGCGGGCCTTGTAAGTTTTTATGATTATCAGGAGCTTCAGGTCACACCACAATGCAAAGCTTTAAATACATAGATAGATAGATAGATAGATAGATAGATAGATAGATAGATAGATAGATAGATAGATAGATAGATAGATAGACATATATCTATGTAAAAAATTTGAAAATACATTGAAACAATAAAAAGTACTTACCAACAAAAAGCTGCTTTCCACGAATACTGTGCCCAAAAGAACTTGTTTTGATGAGCCCTTTAAACAGCCCGAGGGACTCTACTTGTCTAAAGTCGCCGGGAAACTGCTCCAAAGTGTGGCGCTACTGTAGGTAAAGCCATTTTTATAATAGGCTTTTTACATTAGTGAAACTGCGAGTTTGTTGTAAGCAACATAAGTTAGACTTCTCGTCCACCACTTGTTCATCTCTGACGTCGAACTAAATCGTAGCCCAAAGTAGCCTCGTTGTCTCTTACAGTCTCCTGCTAAGCTTAGTCCTGCTTCTTTGTGCCAGGAAAATTCCAAGCTCTTCTGTATGAATAGTTAGTTCATTAATACTCAAAAAGGCGAAAAGGCTAATTAAAAACCACGTTGAGATGGCAACAATGATGTAGGCTCTTTACCGTTTTCATTAGTATACAGGATTCAGTTTTGCTTATAGTGCACTGAGCAGGCGCGAAATTCGTGGAGAGCGCGTAATTTCAACCATTAGTTGTTTGAAAGTTATTAAATTTTTTCGATTACCTTTAAAATTGAGATACATTCCTCTTCTTTTTTAGACAATTCTCTGTGATCTTTTGGTGCTGAGCAAGTTTCCGTCCACACTAACGGCAACAGCTCTTTTGATGTTTTTTCGCTTTTTTTACTGCTCCATTATAGCAAAGGTGGCATCGGATTAGTTTTCGATTTGCCTTTGATCGATTCGACAACTTGCAACGATTTTTAAGTTTGATGTCATTGGTACCATCATGGAGAACAACTCGGTCCGGCGAATGCTCCAGGTTGGCTTTGAGGTAGTCCTACATAGATTTTTTAATGGCCCTAGAGAATAGTTTGACCACTATTCTATAGCCGAAGGTTTTTTCTAGCTTTATTATGGAGTCTCCAATGAACATGGTTACACATGTGACAGCCAAAAACCAATTTCCCTTCCAAATCGACCAAACGAAACGAAGTGAAGTCATTCAAATCAAAGCGATTGCTATAAATAAATGAAAAGTTATAGGTTATCACGATTATAGCTAAAGAAATCGACAAACGAGGAAAAAAAAACGAACGGCAAAAGACACTTACAAACGTTGTACGAGATCCGTGTCAACTGGCAAATTAAGGACGATTTACAGCGACGTAAAGCGATCGATGGAGACGGTTAAAACGGTTAGGTGGTTTACACAGTTACACGGTAGATCCGCGGTGAAGAACTAAAACACGCGACATAAACAAAGGAAAATTATACAGGAAAAAATAACAGAATATTGATGAAAGTTATGTGTGTAGAACAAAAGGCCTGAATAAAATGTGACAATTTGTACAGATACACCAATCGAATTTTTGGCGGCAACAGTACTGCAATTATCGAAGACCTTGTTATTGGACTGTGTCCCATCCTCATTGTTCCTTTCTTTTCGTGTTTTATTCTTTTTGTTGCTAACAACTTTTCATTCGTTGCACATCTATACTGCCAGAGGATATTTTTGACTTTTTGTCATTAATTGGATCTGTTTATTCTGCCACTGTTAGATCTGTTTGACGTGTTAGATCGACTGGCACCTGGCATTTGGTTGACTGCTTCTCTCCAAAAAATTACAAGGCAGATGAAAGGGGATAAAACCTTTCAGCAACTTATCTTTAGTTTGCCTCTCTCAAAGATGAAATTAAATCGCGTAGACTGTTCTTCTCGATTTGCTATTCCTACAATTCACCTGAGGACTGCTCCTGAGAGTCTTTAGATGAGCCCAAATACTCTTAACTTTTCCTTCTGGTGAAGCCAGCTTCTCTTGAATTTTATGTCTTAGCCGTTGAACTTTTCCTGCATGGCCGCGTCCCCCTCAGCTTTATTTGAGGCCTGGCTTTATTCCAAAAGAACTCTATATGAACAAGATAGTAGCTAGTAAGAAGTAACTCATAATAATGACTTCATACATTCAAAACCTGTAGAGATTTGATTTAAAGATGTTCTTCGTTTGGAACAAATTTCCAACGGGCACTAAAAGTGCGAATTCTTTTAACACTTTTAGACTTAGGTTGATAAATTTAAGTTGATAAATTTTTTACTTCAGTTATTCTCTTTAGCATTTGTTTTTTTTATATTATTTGTTTGAAATGTTCCAAAATTGCTGATTTTAAAAGTATACATAGGCAATATGTTTTTTTGTGGAAACAGCAAAAAACAGAAACTGATTGGAAGATCTCAGTTTTGAAAAGGTATGTGTAGAAAGGTATACTGACTTCTAATAGATCTTTTGTTAAAAAATTTGTTCACAAAGTGAATTATGATGTGCCCAGCTTACCATCGACATGAAAAATTCGATATAAATATTCAGCGGAAATTTTGGAGAAACATTCCAAGAATGACCTTTTGACGATGATGATGACTATACTTCGAGCCTTAAAAAGTACATCCGTCTTTGCACAATTATATTTAGTGGAACTGGCCACGGTTAACAGTTTGAGCTGTTTTGATTGAGTGAGGTCAATATCTGCATTTATAAAAGTCGTCTAAATAAAGCCTCTAATACACAAGAATAATTCATGGAATCCAGTATTTAAGATATACACGAATATACTGGCAAGTGATTTATAGAAGCGACGGTATCTATTGTCCAGATACCTTTGATGTGCTGTTGACATGTATGAGTTGAATTCCCTCACGAGCTTACAAAACTGCGGTTTTTGGTTGTTGGTTACTTTAAAGGTGAAATGAATATCTCCTGCCATTCCTCATTAATGCGTCTAAACACAAGCAAAAACTTCATCGGCGACAGTGCAGAGGATGATTATTTTAGAGAATTAAAAATAATGGTTTGGTCTGCAGTTTTAATCTTGATGTATAGATTTCGCCAAGCCTAAAAGCGTGAGGTGCTCTCTAGTTGCAACCGTTCCTCAATGAGAAGAACATCGTTATTGATGAATATGCATTTTACTTCTCTAGGCATCGTTCCTAAAAAAATACACAGACACACAAACAGCGGAACTGTCGCCCGAAAGGGTTGAAAATGAGAGAATTTCGATGGCCGACCTGCTCCCTGAAAAAATCAACCCTATCCTTCTGCTGTCAAGGTCCCTAAAAATTATTTCAAGATAACTTCAACTCTTAACAGAATAAGCTCCTTTTGCCTCTGTGTTTTGGTTTCTAGAATCAATAACATCATCATCTAAAATGAAACAAGTGCATGTTCAAGAGGCAGGAAAAAGTTCATCGACTGACGATAAAATGTTCAAGAAATTAAGACAAGATTTGAATTCGGGGAGGATGCACGTAATATTCACGGGAAAGTATCCAGCGTTTAAGAATAGCATATGACTACTTAAATAGACAAAATTAAATGAAAGTGAGGAAATATTCTATTTATATGACATTCTGTTTATATGACAAGAAAAAGCGTACAGGGAAATCATCTTTAAAAGTGATTTTCCGCACTCACCTTCGGGAATATGAGATGAACGAAAGCAAGAATCATATCATAGTTTGGTCATTACCTGAACTCATCCTCTGCGTATTCTACGACACAGACCATCTTTTCTTGGAAAGAATGGAGTAATTTATTCAATGGTCAACATGTCTACGTGTTCTGATTGTTATGAAAATGAATAAATTAGCATTGAATGTTGTTTTGTTATATTCTTACTACACTGAGTCATTTTTCAAAAATGCTGGTTGTCCATTTCTATATTTTTGATTTAAGTGACGGCCCTTTACTATAACTATAACTTTACTATAGTGCGTTGGAAAACTATTTTATGTTTAAAAGGCCAGCCAAATGTTTCAACTCTGTTGTCACGTTAATAAGAACAAGCGACCATCCGGTATAAACAGCTGATCAGTCTGACGAATATTTCTCACTGAGCTCATTAAATTTTTTAATGTCTCTACGGTCAAATCAGAAGTACTATCATATAAATTTCTTAAGTCTATCTTAGAGTGATAATGTAGAACATTTCAAAAGCTAAAGAACAACAAAATGAAATAGTAGCTAAAGAAAATTTGGGGGAAGAAAAGAGAAATAAATCATAGTCTTCGATCAATGCTAAAAACATCTGTGATATTCAACATGATCGATATCCTTAGGTTGTTTTCTTGCGTAATAATGGCGATTAAGAACTACAGAAAGTGATACATAGGCTACAGGCATAAAAAAGATGCCGTAAAGACTTCGGGATCATGCACCTCGCAAAGCCAGAGGAAGTTATTGGCAAAATCTAGTATGATACTAGAATTCACTTGAGCACTTTTTTCCAGGATGAAGGCTCCAATGGTTAAATATATCGAGATAACACACGAGATGTACTAGATAAAGATTGATGATCGTCCTTGCCGTAAATCCCCTTACACATACTGTCTTTTTCCTTGCGCTGTAACACTGCAGGATACTGCCACCGACACGGACAAAAGAGTCTAAAGGAACTCAATTCACCTGTTTAACCGGATCAAAGTTCTCATAACGGAGGGAAATGACCCATTTAGTCTCCAAGAACCTGTAGGTAAATAGGGTCTAAATTTAAAATTTTACCAAGACATAATGAGTATATAAGATTGCCTAGCTCGATTTGTCTCAGTAGAACCTTATTTCACTGACGAATAGAGTTAACTATTAAAGTTTTTGCCAAGGCTTATACCCTCAAACGATGAAAGGTAAGTTTTCGAAATGTTATCGAGGTATCATCTTAATATACTGTTTTTAGTTCTACCTTGATTCTGGTTCGGAAGTGGAAATCTGATACTAAAGGAAAGAAACTTGTTGATGCGAAAACACGACGTTTTGTGGAATTACTTGCCGGTCAAAAATTTATTAATCAAGATCAAGCATATTTTCCGTGGCGACGATCACACAAATTATAGACAAAGTCGACCAAGTATATAAAATATAAAATAGACAGTTAATAATCTATTGGTATCTATTGACAACTTGCTTAATCGTTTCATCTACTCTTTTTTTATAGTTTGGCTTGCTTTTTTTCCCTTCTTGATAACAACGTGTACGGCAATAACTAAGAAGAGATGCCAGTTCGATACGAAAACGAAGACTAAACTGAACAAATTGCTTCCAATGCTGCTAGAGTTGAGCGTAGATGTATTCAAGACAAAAGAAACGATTGTAAGCATCTTTACTTAAGATCTCTGCAATTGATATTTCATTAAGGATCAATAATGGTGCAATTTTCATCTCTCCCTTATGCATGATATTAGCAAACACAATAAGCCGAAGGAACCAATGAAAGATATCTTCAATATAATAAAAAAGGTTCTAACGCACCATGGAGTCATTTAAGTCTATCCAATGGAATCGAAAATAAGGAAAATCAAGTTCTCTTCCCGTTTGGATAGAGCAGCATTAAAGATTTTGGTGCTAAGGGCTGGGAGGCAAGTTAGGAATGGACGGGAAATCTTCTTCTTTGAGTTCTAGACTTCTAGAGGACTGGAGTACCACGAACGCGTTCTTCTTAACTGTTTAAAAAGGGTTGTAAAGGGACAGCCTTCGCTATTTCTACAAAAAGGGGATAAGTACCAAAGTGAAAAAAATTTTAAATTGACCATTTTTTGTAACATTTTACTGTCCTGCCTCAATTGTAGGAAAAAAGATGGGTAAATGACAACTTCCAGGTGGCTTCCGTAGAGTCAATAGTTACACCTATCCAACAATTACAAGCTACGAAGAAAACTACGGTGAGAGACATATCATACTCATTTACTTCTTTGCCAGTGAAACGATGCTCACTTTCAGTCACCTGTTTCTTATTTGTGTAAACCATGTACCCTTTCCCTCGAGACTCGCCACTAACCAAATTCTGGTTTTGCATCATGAAATTTAGATCGACTTTTTTCTCCGAGGTTTTCATTTGAAACATTTCGTTTTTCTTCTTACATGGCGAGGGAAAAATCACAATAATATCGGAGACAGGGAATAAAAAACCGGAAAATGAAACAATGGTGAGACACAGATACGAAGTGATGGATGGTAGCATTTTTATCATTCTTAAATCTTCAGAACACATTAAGGGAAGGCAAACCCCGCAGACGGCTGATCTTCAGTCCCTGGTGCCTGGAGATATTGGGAAAAATTTCATAGCGAGAGGCTATCCCCTTCCGGAGCTTGGCCTCTGTTCAACAATTCTAATTTCAGTGTTTTTCCTTTGCAGCCTCAAAGCACTTTAGAAGTGAACTACCGTATTTTGAAAGTGTTCCTGCCACTCATAAGAACGTTGAAAAGGCAACTCAGCGCTTTCTCAGTGGCTAGAGATGTAACGCATCAGCTTCAGGAAATTAGGTGGAAAGTTGAAAATACAATGATTTTTGTTCGGGCGATTCAAAATGCATTGAAGGTATGACAATTAAAATCTTGGTTAAAATTATGTATTAAGGAATTACTTGCAGATAGCGGGCCTGTCCACTCTGTGAAGATGAAGACTTGTCGAGCAAAATGTTCGCTCGGATTCCCGGTTTTCTGTTCTTGTAGTATGCTGTTTGCACGACTAAATCTTTCAGTGCTAAGAATATGAAGTTGCATTGAGTTTAATGTAAACCAAACTGTTTCCTTCTTTTTTGAAGCCTGGCCAGCCGCAAACATCAAGTCTTCGCCCCAGCACGACCGCTGTCAGTAACTCATCTCTCAACTCAGTTAATGGTGTTCCGATTGTTGTCCAGACCCCAACAACAGCTGCACCCTCGGCCATAACACTTTATGGAGTTGCTGTGAAAGCATCCGCTATGCTGGAAGATTTTTACACTGAAATTGTCGTAATGCAAGTGGACCTTGTGAAAGTAACAAAGATCTTGTGTCCTTAGAATAAAAAAAAAACACAGGAGCCGATTACAGCTTATTGTAACAATTGTGGCATAATTCAATGAAAATCACAGAAGTATAGGACTTACAAGAATGCTGTATTGTTTGTTGATCTGTCTTTCGGACGGTAAAAATCCTACAATTATAGGTAATCACATAATTTCGAGTGGAATTTGGAATAAATAGGCACGAGTAAATTTTTTCATAGACTAACAAAATTGCACGAGCCCTACGGGCCAAAAAATGTACAAGTGCCTTTTTTTCCAGATTGCGCGAGAAAACTCATGTGATTACGTATTAAAATGTACATGAAATAAATAAGAGATAGCTTATCATAATTATGCAGAAGCAAAGCGCGCATTAAGTGCAAAAATAATTTATTTAAACCATGCAAGTGACATCGTGCGTTCGGTCAAAACAACCGCGAACGATCAAAACAATAATATACAATGATATTTTTACATCTTTAAGGCGCAAAAAAGTTCAAAGTCCGGCTAAACAGTTCAAGGAATTGTTCAGTCTGTGACCGAATCACTTTCGATGAAATGGAATCGTAGTTTGCGAGGTTTAACCACGGGTAGGATCGCTTGAGCAAAGTGTTAAGCTGGGTCGGCTCGTAATTTTTGATTTCCTTGGCAATTCCCTTCTTTCCAAACCGAAAACTAAAAAGCAGTGCTTTTTAAAGCTTTCTCGTTGTTAGAGCTGCTTTTCAGCCGCTTTATTGCTGTTGTGGTGGCGAAAGAAACACTACTTACAACGCCGGCCATTGTTTCGCTCGCAAATTTTCAGCGTATCCAAATGTAGTGACATCCAAAGTTCGCATTTGATTGGCTATCGGTGAGTTTCTTTGATTATTGACCAAGCAGAATGTCTGGTTTGTTACTTCTTTGCACTGAATTAACCCTCTTCTGCATTGAATTACCTGAAAACTGCTCTAATCTTAACCAATCAGAACTGAGTAATCTTTTCCTGTATATAATTAATAGTGTAACATTTACTACGAAGCGTTGCGTTTCAATATATGTCGACGTCTGTGGCGAGGATCTCCACGAGGCTACAAACTGAGATATCTAGTGCCCTGGGGAAGTAAACTATGATATGGAATATTGCTCCACCGTTTGGCTATTCTGAACCTATTTAATAGCTTTTTTTTATGTATGATGCGTAGAATTGGAATCAAGCCTTAGATACACAGCGTTTCGTGGTAATTTGTAATGAAGAATAAGTGACAATTCCGTCAACAAACATCCGAACGGTATATATACTGTAGTTTACTAAACTCACGATCAGTACATAACTCAAGATGGCACATGGTACTGAACTAACAATAATTCAAAGCATAGATCGTGTTAGACGTTTTGGTGTGTAGTATCGCTACAGAAAATTGCAGAACGTTTTTAGGTTTTCGGGTTACCCAGCTCGTTTGGCTTTTAAGTGTTGTCGGTGAACCTTGACACCTTATTAACCCTTGTTAGTTGAAATGCAACGCTGATGAGGGCTGTAATGAGTTCGCACAGACAAATTTGGAAGTGTTTTTGTTCTCTTCTTTCTTGAGTTGAATGAGTAGATAAGGATGAAAACTTGAACGATTTACATCAAATATACAATCGTCAAAGCCGAGTTAACGAAAATTTACAACTGAGAAACAGTCCTGATTAAATTAGTCATGATTATAAATTAATTTTAGTTTATGTTCTATTTATTTTGATGAAGAGTTTAATTTGTGCACTATCAGAAGCTCTGATGAGCTCAAATTGATATGTGTATGAGCAGATACCTGGAAACTAGAAATGCTAACTTAGCTTGGTATTTTGTAGATAAGACTTCTGATTACCGATTTTCATCTGGCTTCTTATTTAAAGAAAAATGAAAAGCTGCTGAGAAGGGGGCCTTTTTGCTGGTCATCCTATTAACTTTGTCACCTTCTCCTTTCTTGTGTCGCTTTTGGTCATGCTGAAAAATACGTCTGTGCCCGCCAATCGTCTTCGGGATTTGCACGATGTTCGAGATTCTCTGCACTCCACCGCCATTGGCGAAGGTCCACTGGTTTTCTGGTTGTATCATTACGATGTTTGGCCTATCTGACATCCAGAACATCGACACGCACGGTAAGATGAGCAGGGCTCTCTTTTAAGTGGAAGATGTGGATATGTAACGAGGTGAAAATGTTGTTACACATGTTTTAAAGGAAATTTTAGCGCTTCTTTCAAGCAGGGAAGCATTGTTCAAATCATTAACATACAGGATAAAAAACAAGGGACCAAGATGAAGTTTTCGTGTTCTGTCTTAACTTTCTTATCAAGTGAATCCAATACGACCTCGACCGACTACGCCATTCGATTTTCACAAATTATTATAACTACATTAAATTTCAAGAATACAAAACTGAATGCTCATGCATCACAGCTTGGACTGACAAGTATCCCCTCTCTCGATTGGGAGATGTTAACGCTTTAACATGTACCCCCTATGGTTGAGAACGGTACTGAGTCTGTTACTCCTCAGGATATTTCCACCTTGGGAACGTTATTACCTTAAGCACCATATAAGCCAGCCTCGATCAAAGTTACCGGTGAAGCATCTGTTGAAGGCCTAAATGTAATAAATTCCTAAATGTGGTAAGATTTTGTCCTAAATTTAATAAGCCTGCAATGCAATCGCTTAACTGCGATGTTAAAGTGACAGCTGTTGCGCTAAAGAATCCTCTGACCAGTATTAATGGATTATTGTGGGCTCGCTGATATTAATCAGCGTCTTTTTATTTGCTGATGATGTAGTTTGAGAAGTATTGGCTACAACCCTTATACTGATGTACTTTTGGCATCAAATTGACGGACATCAAAACAACGAGGAAGCTGACCAATACCTTTCTCTATATCATTGGCTCAGACTCTTAAGTGCAACAGATTTTGACGATATACATGTGTGATCAGTGCTGAGGTTAAAACTTCCATGAGCCAAATTATACGGAAAAGGAAGTCCACCGACCTTAACGCTAGACAAATTCCGGGCTTGGGCCTAATTCCAATTCACCTTCCTATGTCCTGAAAGGAATGTCTTGAAGAAACTGAAGAAATGGAGGCTTCACTGAGTATCTTTTCTTACAGGGCTCTCCCTCGAATGCAACAGCACTTGTGGGATCTGTGATAAGTGGAAACCATGTATCAGTAGTAATATCCTTGCGTACCTCTCAGATCACTTCCCAGGACTCAACAGGACTCCTGAATTCTACCTCACTTACAATTCATGGCGTAGCATTTAGTGTGTCGTTGGTTTTGAATGGTCTTTATTAGAGCCTTCTTGAAGTGGATGTTGATTTCAAAATGATTCTGAAGACTAAGTGTAGCAAAGACTAACAGCCTACAGTTACCATAGTCTTCGTAGCTGAGTTGTGGAGCGTAAATCCTCATGATAAGTCAGTTTATTAAGTATGGTTTTCTCCTCTAAGTAAATAAATTTACAGAATTGATATCTAATGTTTTATTTGCAATGTAATAGGTCCAAATCTAGTAGATTGCAAATAACAAAAAAATTGAACCTAAAAGAGAAGCGTTATCTAAAGAATGTCGAATGGACACAAAAATCCTTAATAATGTCTCGGCTCCAGCTGCGTTCGCAGTTTTTTTTTTATGAAAAAATTTCGGTTGTTAGGTTTTGAATATTGACAGCGATATCAATAACAGGTCGGACAGTGGAAAGGTGTAAGGCTCAGATTAACAACATAGTATTACAAATTGCTTTCAATGGAGACCTGTGTCTGTCGTTAACAGGGTCTACCTTCAGGTGGGAATGATCTGAATAGGGATAGGAAGGGACTATAAGTATTTTACCATATCGTGCATAGTGGGTACTATTTTTGAATCACAAACTGATGTAATTTACATGTATATCATCGAGTTGTAAATCATTTGGCCTATTACATAAATATGGTATCGCAGTTTGAATGCTAATGTTAAAACTTTTTAAGGGCACAATGAAACGAAAGCGTTGTGTTCCTAGACTAACGTGATTTACAGTTATAGGCACACTTCTCTAGGCAAGTAAATTATACTTGTAACCCTTCCACTCTTAATTATTTACGTCTAAACTCATTTTTTTGTGTTGCTACAGAATCAGAGGTAAAACGATCGTTAATCTCATTCCTAAATTGGTCCCTTCTGTTCATGTCTAGACTTCCGCTCAGTCCAGCCGGCGGGAAATTAACATGAGAGAGACGAGAGATATCCGCAACTGAGTCAGCATTGAAGCCTTGTAATATTTCCTGCTATGGACAAATATTTTCATCTGATTTTATTTATGACAACTTGTATTCAAAGAATTGATTCAATTCCTCTTTGTTACCAGTGTATGACTCTAGTTCAAAACATTCGCCCTTTTCATCAGCCCAAGCTAAATCCGATTAAGAATATGAGTCGAAGTCTGTTCCTTCGGGAATAATCGTTTGCTTCCGAAACAGAAGCTTTTTTTTTCATCAACAAACCGCCGCCGCGTTTTTTTTTTCCATATCACACACAATTGAATATACTGTTGTTCCAAAAACTCCTACATCGACTTCAACCACGTAAATCAGTTTTCTGTCATCTACTTACCGGAAAATTCCCCTCTGCCACTCAACTCCCCGACTTCGTCCTTGCCAAATAATAAAATTCCCCCTATCTATGCTTCCTTGTTTGCCTCACGACATGTCAAGGGACATCAGCTGTAAAAATATTCCACGGGAGCTCCCCAGAGAAATAATTTGTTTCCTTCCGAACTGTTTCGTGGTCTTGAGTTTAAACAAATATCACAGATTTGTCTTCAAAATGAAATCAATCTAAGAAAATAGCCTCTGTAAAAAGATCTTTGCAACACCGTTTACTGCTAATAACTGATAAGTGTTGTCCTATCTTTCTTTAAAGAAAGTGCTAAGATGACAGTCATACACTTTTACTTTGACATCCCAGGGAATCCTCTTTCTCTGGACGTTTAAATCGAGTTGAGTTCACGCCTCTGACAAAATAAATTTGAAATTTTCTTATTTTGGCCTTCAGCACTGAGATAGACAGGTGCATCGTTTTTCCTTGAAAAACATTTCCGAGAAAAGTTATGCATCTTGCGTGACAATGATAGACTTCCCAGTTCCCTTGGTGACGCAAATCTGGCGCATGTCCGATGAAACATACTCCTTTGTTTGAAGATGTTGATCCTTTTGTAACAGCAGGAGCCTTTGACCGCAGTAGGATCAATTTCGCCCTAAACTATACCCTTATTTTTCAAAAAGATCATGGCTGTAGCTTCAAAATAAATTTACTTGCGTCTTTTGAAAGCCACTAACCTGTTGTATTTGGAGGGTTTAACAATTTTCATCTAACGCTCTATCTCTGAAGAGAATGTATTGTTTTTCTTGAAAGTTATCTTTTTTATCGTCCGATTTTTACCAAACAAGCCAACTAAAAGATTTTTTTCTCTATTTTCTATTTCATTGTTTTTTTTTGGTCCTGATGTAGTACGGCTACAACAAGAAGTGGCGATTGATTCTGGAAAATTAGAAATAACGGGAAATCTTCTTGTTGGAGCAGGTGGACGGCAAGAATATTCCCTATTCCGGTTTCCATACCAAATTCATAATTTAACTACAGAATTTAAATGATCTCATCACTAACCATGATTTTTTAACTAATTACTTCTTTAAAATTCCAGTTACTACTTTTAGTTTTAATTTCGTTTACTTCTATTGCTTGGTTTAACCATCCAGCCTAGTTGAACAAGTAAACACAAATTTTCGGTATTTTATTTTCATTTGCGAAGTTGTAGTTTTTTTCCTGGTGATCACTGCAGTAAGTTTTCCCTTTGGCTGTATCTTCAGAGTAATGACCTGTTTTCTCGTTACACGTCCTTCCCAGACATGGCCATGCAAAAGGGACTTCATTCTGGCGAATGGAGAATCGTGCTCGGTAGCAGCACGATATTATATAGATTTCATAACTGTCAAGATGTCTGGATTTTCAATCGAAACACAATAATACACACTTTGATATTCGCGGTGATCCGTTTTTCAGTTTTTGTGCGATAGGTGGTGTTGCTCTAATTATGCTGATTTGCCTCACAGAAAAGAAATTTGCAAACAGATCCCTATAAGGAAACCAATGTAGACTTCATCGTACATCTCGGAAGGTTCAATAGAAAAGCACATACGGTAAACACTTATGTAGCAGTTTCTCACTTACTTTTATGTCCTTCAGAATTACTTTGTATGTCAATAAACGCTACTGTCATTCTTAAAGATAGCCTACGATATAATGGTTACGATAGTTTATTGGAGGCTGCTTTTCTAATGAACTTGATTAACTGAATAAGTAAACTTCGTCAAGATAGGTAGGTCAACATAAAAGGTATAGAGTTTATTGAGCCGATTTTAGATACTTTCTTCTATCAATTTTTAGGCTTAAGAAGATTTTCAGAGTAAATTGTCGCGTAATGAAAACCTTTATGTTACTGATGAAAAATTGTATGAAACAAATGAACCGTCCCCAAGAAGCCGAAGGACTGGTTCCCCAACGAACTCGGGTTGTAAAGGAACACCAAGGCACTCACAAATCATCGGCCATGAATCGCCAAAATCATCGTAAGTTTTGTTTCCTTGACACAAATTATGAGACGGTTCCTGCAGCAATCCTTTTTCTCATACTTAGGGTAGATAAATTAGATCATTTTTACTTGCTTTTGTTCGATGATGGCGATATCAATCATCACTACCATCATCATCAGACCAAAATGAGGTCACTCATAAATAAAGGTCACTCATAAGTTTTTAAATTCCTTCTTTGAATCCAGAGTAAAATTTTTATTTTCAAAACAGATTTTAAAACTTATAGAATAAATACTTTTGATGTGACTTACTGTTTTGCGTCTCCTCACAAATATCTGTAATGAGTATCAATCAAAGCAGTTTGCATCCTTTATTTATACCGTGTACTTGAAGAAAAAAAAAAAGCTTTAATATCTTCTAATTTACACTTCGATATCTGAACAACTAGGAGATCAAAACTACCAAGTTCAAGAAATGCTTTTGCTAATATAAATCAAAACCGTTAGTCTGCACTTCTTTAGAGCTTATGAATTGAGGAAAAAAGGATGAGTACCGCTCTACGATTTAGTTAATAAAAAAGATGGGAGCTAATGTTTGTGCTGGACATTGATTCAACTAAATTTAACGCTGCTTTGAAGGCTGGCTTTTAGCGTCGTACTATCATTTCAAAACACAACGTTACAGAGGGTTTTGTTATGTGCTCTGCAGGGCTTAATTTGATTGACATCATCCCAATCGCGTGTCTGAATTCCGGGAAAGTTCTTAATTGTCTAGGCACGTCAAACGACTCGGAGTTCAACAACAACTGACGCCTGCTGGGCTCTTCTAACTGTACTTTCTTAAAATAGCCTTCAAAAACATTACAGCAACATCACAACATCATGATGCAAGGAAGCTCTTCGTCGCTATAAGTGTCAGATTTTTTAAAAAATGCGGGCATCTTTCCTTCACCATATGATTTTTCTTGTCTAACTTGACGAGGTTTTATGTTAAGGATTTGAAAACCGTTTGATTTTAACTGAGAGCGCTTTCCTTCAGGCCATAACGGTACATAACAGTATAGAGGAACTGGAATATTAATCTTTAGAATGGTCAAAGAATGTCACTTTCTTGGAAAATTTATGTTCATTCTATTGTTGATTTGATTTGCTATCCCTCTCTGCTCTTCCTTTGAGGCTATTAGAATAAAGGTTTCCATCTTAGATTTGAAACATTTATCGACCGTATTCATTCCGCAGGCAAAATCACAATCCTTTTCACAAAACTCTTATCACTAAGTTCACTTTCGTTCAAGTTATGCGTCACGCCTCACCACTCAAGTTATTTCATACTACTTTCTTCTCCAGATTAGTACTTTGAAGCCATAGCAAGTTGTTACATAACCCCATCCAGGAAAGATATTTTAAGATTTCATTTTTTTTTTCAATTAAAAAAAGGTGATAACTGTAACAATATCAACGTTAAACTTTTGGTGTCATTACTAAAGGATTCTTTTGCAAATGCATGCCACTTCATGCGCGGTAGGGTACTACTGCATTCACTATTCTGAATACGGAACAAGTCAAGGGGGAACACAACTATTTAAAAATTAACTTTATTACAAGGTGCATTCTTACTCCATTACAAAAGAAATGCCTCTTACTGGAAGTTTGAAATGGATAAAAAAAAGCTGGTAATCAAGAGGTTTACCAGTTTTAAATAGAAACAAAGATATTCAAACTTCCTCTCTCAGCTTGTTAGCGCTCAAAGTAGGATACATGACTCAATTGTGTGGGTATAAAAGGCCTGTAACCGAGCTGAAGATACTATTCTTGTTCTCTCGTGAACCAATTCAGAACGACTTTAAACAGTTCAGTCTTGACCGTTCATAAGGATGAAAGGTATGACTATAATTGCACATCTAAAGAACTTGTATACTGACAACTTATTTCTCACGTTTCTTACGTTTTGTGACATAAAAAAGCACTGTGGCTTGAGAATAAGATTTAGATTATACAATTTGAAATAGTTAAAAAAAAATTGGTAAGTTCCTCCAACTTAATACTTAATAAAAAAATGTAAAAAATTATAAACTGTAAGTAAAAATATCATACTAATCACACTTCTTTCTTGATTTCAAAGCAGGATATTTCATCGGTAGTTTTGTTATGTACGTCATCATTTCCATTGGTACTAGTTTGCCTGTCAATCAGACGAATCACACGTGGCCATGCCGAAGAGATCAAAATGTTCGTCGTGAATTGTCAGAAGCCCAACATAAGTCTCTCGAACTATCAGACATAATCACTGATCTCGGCAAAAACATGGTACGCGTTAACAGCTTTATTATCTCTATTAGTCCTGTAATGTTGCAGCTATGGACCTTTATTTGTATTTTAACAATCTACTGAATCAATCTCCTCTGCTTTGACAGTCTTCGAGATGGCCAATGAACCTCTATAAAGCCAGCAACACCCATTTATTTGGTCCACCTCGGAAAACTGTCGTAAAGGTATCTATGCTCATCTATCAAGATTTTCAATTCTAGTTTATGCTTTAATTAAGAGATAACTCAATTTAATGGAAAACATTCAGTTTAAATGCAATACTGAGTAAATCGGATAATTTACTCTATCAACATGTAGTTGCATTGTATTAGGAACGGAAATTCCTTTTTTTAAAGTTCTTCTCAATTCTACAAAAAGCAAAAAGTAATTATTGGGCAATTTTATGGATATAGAGGTTTTTAGGTTAAAAGTAACATAGACCTTTCCCAGTGTGACATTTATTAGCCTTTCATCATCCCATAGTGATTACTTTGTTCAGTCGCCCAAAATAAACTTTTTATCCTTTTCTCTTCAGCCGCAGCAAGTGCTTGACGAAAACATTCGTGTAGTCAAAGCCTTCATCTCACTAACGAGGAATTCCACAAAACAGCTTAGCCATCTGAAACTTGGTGAGAAGTTGATGATGCGGGAGGGAATGAATCGAATAAAACGTCTGGCGAACGCATTGGTGCAGCGACGTTTACCAAGGATTTTGATCGAAATGAAGGTAAGGGTTAAAAACCCATAGAAATGGAGGAATGATGGGACTATTCGAAATTAAGAGATCCTCGCAGCTAAGAACAGTACTGAACTAGTTAGCTCAGTTGGTTGAGCGCTGCACCGGTATCGCAGAGGTTATGGGTTCAAATCCCGTACGGGCCTGAATTTTTTTTCAGGTCCTATTTTCGACTACTAGTTCAGTAGTGTTCTTAGCTGCGAGGATCTTTTAATTTCGTTTCTTCACCGCAGTGCAAATATATGAATGTCATATATCTAAAATCATCAATGGCACTATTGTTTGTCTTTTAATCAGCAATTGAGTGATAAAACAAGTATTGAATTTGATTATGATAAAGTATTGCGATTTTGTCGATGTTTTGTTGAGAAATTGATATACTCCCTAAGTCTTCAGCTTCTGAAACGTGATTTCACCGTTTTTTTAATATTCAGCAGGGCTCAAGAGGGAAAAGAACTAGTGGATTAAGAGGAGGCCGGCAGATGAACAATACAGACATCAAACCACAGACACCACTTGCTTTAACCAAACCTCCAAGTGTCACATCGATCCATGGCTCCACAACTGTTCAGGATTTTGTTTTCCGAACACAACTCATTCTGACCGATTTCAATACGAATATTCTCGATTTGGTGAGTGATTTACGGAATATTGCAAAACAAAGCTGCTATTGAAGATACCTTGTTTACTTGTTACAGGCCAGGATGGACAACATTACAATTAGTTTGATATCAGTCCCGATTTTGAGGGATCTCTGTACTTCCTATGGAAGATTAAATATTGCTGTATTACAATAATGTGGCACTTATAAGTAATGATAGAATAAAAAGCACCTTCAAATCTTGCTTGTTGTCATTAAATGCTCTCAACTATTCGTCGTTATTTGTTTTTATCACATAAACTGCGGTGTTATACAAGGATTTCCGGCCCTGAGAAAAGCCGTAATAACACAATTGAAAAAATATCGTATTTTTTCACGTGCGTTGATATAGCCAATCAGCTGCTTACACTTCACTCGCCTTTGGTGCCACTCTGTCAGGTTGATGACCGAACGGCAAACCCTTCACGATTCTCAGTACAAGTTGTTTCTCGGAGCTTCCTCGAATTATGCCGGCTAAAATACTGAAAAATCCGTATTGCTGACAGACAGTGAGGTTCAAACTTTTCTAGAAGGGGTAGAAAACCCATATACTAAAAGAAAAACCGAAAGTTACGTATTCAGTGGCTTTGGTGTAAGCATTTCTCTCGGCTGAGAATGAAATCGACAACTGGAAGATTTGTCACCGGCCGATTTTGGCCATTTACCTTTAAGACTTCTGTCTGAAAGGACAAAGTCAATAAATGAGAATTATGTAAATTGAAAATTACGACCATTGTTGTTTTTGTAATCATGATTCAACGCATTTTTCCATCTTAAGAGTTAGCGCCAACGCACTCTACGATTGATATTCGGGGATTGTCGTTCATTTATTTTCATTTATTAATGAAGTCGGCTTTTCTTCTCAGTAAAGGGCTGTTGTGTTTATATGATAAACAAAATAATACATGGTTGCTTGTGTTAGAAGTAAATTCTCTAACACTCGTCGTTGGTTTGGTTGATCCTTCTTTAATTTCTTTTCTTCTCAAGTTGTTACAACGAGGACTAGCTTCAATATATCAGGAAAAAATTAGAGTCTCCGCTTATAACGGTGACACTGCGGATGACATTTCTAAGCCGTCAATCTTCTTGTGATTAGATTAACTATAATTGTAATTTTATCATTTAAGACTGGTAGATATGGAATTTCTCTTCTCGTGTTCAACTCGAAGAGATATTCCATATCTACGCGCGCCCATGTATTATTCTCTATTTATCGCCGTCTTCTCCCCTGAATTCTATCTAGAAAGAGAACTCCTCAACACTTCTGTTTCATCTTCTCACACTTGAATTAAAACGTAAAATTATTTGCAGGCAGATTAGGGAGGAAATTAAAGGAGGGACATATGTTACATAAAAAGGAACCCATTACAATTAAATAAAGCAGAAGCACATTACCTACATATCTATGCTTCTGAATACAGCTATGATAGAAATTCTTTTATGAAATTATCGACATATGTAAAACTCCAGGGTCATCAGTCGGGCTTTTGGAGCCAGAAAGTAATCAAATAATCAACGAGTTATGCCAGGCCAATTTATCGAGGGTCAACATTTAACAAACTATAGTTTCTTATACTTATATATCGTATGGAAAGTTTAAAATGTGTTGTTTCACGTGTGCTTCATATACGGATTTATCATTCTTAATTACTGATAGAATAACGAGGGTGTGACACAAATAATTCAAAAGAAAATATCCGAGTAGGTTACAGAAATGGTTCTCGAATTGTAAACTGATGTGTTAAGAGCGAATTTTTTTTATCACCACGTGGGAGGTGGCACATGATCGGAAAAATCACTATCCTCATATTTCGCTCAGAGATACCTTAGGGTAAGTCTATAAACGTGGTATAATTTTTTTGTTCAGAGCTGTTTTTATTTTCTAGAAAATCACCAAACACTGTATCGAGCCCCAACCGCCATAAAATGACCGAAATGAAGTCGACGAGTAGGGCAACAAAACCTTTATTCCTCAAAAGCGCAAAAGAAAGCAAGTCTTTCTGAATTTTACCTATTTGTATACGAGGTATTAAAAAATGATTTGAATCTAATAACGGGCTTGTTGACATAACTATGAATTATTGGCGAATATTTGAAAATAGCCAAAATTTGATTGATTAAAAATTACATTTTGGAGCAGTTTTTCAATAAAAATGTTTCCTACCTGGTATAACTCGGAATCACTTGAGATGAGCATTTTTACAAAGTGGAAAGAATGTTCTTTCCATGGATATAAAAATTAATTTGGGGCTCTTAATTACTGCGAAGAAGTAGCCCGGTCTATTTCGTGCAAATCGCAATGCCGCCATGTAAACAACTGCAGATAATCCAATTAGGCTTTTTATTATCGAAGCCATAATTCCAACAAAATCTTATCGCTTTGACCTATACTAGATTGTAAACTGGATTTCTTAGGCTCACCTGGCGAAAAACACCTTTCTAAGATTGGTTCCTTGCCTCAATCTTGTTATAAAGAGACTTGACAACAGCTTCGATAGTACAGCACTACAGTCGGTGTATACCAAATCACAGTGAAAACATCTCACGAAGGTTCCTGCCGGAAACGTCGCATTGCTGGACAGTTATAACCATATTTCAGCTTGGAACACTAACATTTTACATGTCTTCCTTTCACAATAAGAATGGAAGTTTGTTTTTCATAGAACGAGCCAGAGCATCCTGACAGATGAAATGAATCATTGACGTTCGTTTTTTGCGATGGTGTCACGCAATAACATGTCACTCGAAAGGAGGCTCGGTTACCAATACGCTCTTATTTTCTTTCCTTCTTATCCCCTATTTTTTATTTCCGGGAAAAAGTTTTAAATCCAGAATTTAAAATTACCGTTGTTTGCATTTTTTAAGCGCGATACCACTCATACGTCACCCTAGACTGCTAAATGAATTAGGTATATGTTACTACAGCATAGAGGAAATTTCACTGCATTAATTTTTAACGACGTAAAAAAATGTGTTATCCTATTTTGTAAATTGTGACGGCTTGCAGGGTAGACAGGTGCAGGAGTGGAAAAATTGCATTGGGAGTAGCTTTCTAAAATACTCAGCGCTAAAAAAATAAATTAGATTAGGCACAGTTTCTAACCATATAATAAGCGTCGCGCCATAAATTTTCCAAAGCAAACTAAAATGGTGTTTTCGTTTGGCCGCCGATTTTTTTAAGAATGAGCGTACCAAATGGAAATCAATTGCTCCTTTCAAAGATTAGTTGGGTGATGCTGCTCCCAAGATAAGCGAAGTCGAGTTGCAGGAAAAGCTTCTCTTATAGTCCCTCTGCGCTTGTGTGAGAAAGACATCTCAGCGCATAAACAGGCTGTGGGCGTGAATGATGTTGAATCGGAAGTCGATCTCATTTTAGCACGGGCATCGATATTCACGTTGCCTTCCAATATTTCGGTATCTCGATATCTCCGTTCATCGTAAGCAGCCTTACGTGAGCAAGATCGAAGCCCTTTGTTTTAGCTGTACCTGTCAGCAGTGACGAACTACATGTAGCTTGAATATTGGTTTCATTGACCAGGAAAACACCCAAAGTATATGACACTGTATTCTTTTCCTTTCTTTCTTTCTTTCTTTCTTTCTTTTTTTGCTTTATAAAACCCATTCAGTTAGCTGGTATGGAGGAGCTTCCTGATTTCTTGAATCTCCGAGGGTACGCTGCCTCTGTCTTGTCGAGAATTCGGGATCTCAAAGAATGGCCGATTAATTGTTTGATTAAGGGACGGGAAACAACTTTTTCCGAGTTCGAGTTTAGAAAACTTTCAAGTTTCTAGCGATGGCCATTATCATCGTAGCAATCAAGGTACAAAATCGAAAGGTTTAAATTGATGAGCACGCTATCGTAAGGAAAATTAAAAAACAACAACAACAACAACAAAAACAAAAAACAGAGATTGTGTAAGTCCAAAGCTTTAAAAAATGTAATTGTAATGACCTACAGTCAGGCGATATCAAATAACACGTAATGTCTCGCGGCCTGATACAAGCAGCCGACTTTGTGACTCGAAGATTTACGTTATTAGTGAAGTTTAACGTTCAAAGTGCTTAGATAAAGCACGAAATTGTTAGTCTGTTGTTCTGTTTACATAGTCGGTAGAATTTTTCCAGTGTCATTAGAAAAGAACGCCTCACCGTGGAACCTGCCTGCCACTGAAGGTCATGGTAGACCTTATCGATCCACTAGGGACACGTAGGTGATGTATATAATCACGGAGCACTAGACAATTAACTTCCAGTTGTTTTAGTTAACTGGGAAGTTCGTCATTTGAGAGGTTACGCATGACGTTTGTTTTTCCCGCGAACGTCAAAAATTCAATTTCTGTCGTCTGTCTCTAGGCGTGTGTACACGGAATTAAGTAGGTTTGATTTATTTTATTTTATTTTTTGTGCAGGATTTTTTTAAGAATTCCATAAATAGGTAACAAAATGAAAGGCAAGCTTGCGTTTGCCGTTTGCCGTTTGCTGTTTGCCGTTAAACGTCATGCTTAAAGTGCCTATTGATAAATAGAATCTTTGCAAGCGCGTAGTCGTGGAAATAGAGTCGATAACAACGCATGTATAGTCAGTACCATGGGGTGACTAAATTTACGAAAACGTCAAAAAGTAGTTTTTCAGAATGGCACTGATTCAAACACTCAAAAGAGATCTACAGCGTTTTTTAAGTGAATTTGTGCAGGTTTTTGTTTAAAACATAACACTGACTAAGAAATAAATATTAGTTGGCCCTGCACTCGGTACAGCGATGTCTGCAGACGAATTCCTGTCTGGGTGTCCTGTGCATGTTTAGCGTGATTGCGTGACAAACATGAGTGATGACACACGACTTCGTTGGTGAACATTGTTGTGCCATTTGGGGAGCCAAACGTTTCTTAACTGAAACTGTAAGTAATCAAAGCATCTTGGTTTATCGTGCTAAAAAGACTTTTGTATATAATGGAGTTGTATGGAAGCAGAAATAAGTCAAGAGTTGCGATGGTTTGCGATGATTTATGAACAGCTCCGAGTATTGTAAATGGTCAAGCCGGACCTTGTGAACACTTTTCAAGTGAACATGGCAATTTGAAACAAAAATAATGGAAACATCACTCCTTAATCACTGGTTTCAGAAGGTAAGGGTAACATATTGAGTTTCTGATAAAGCACAGCTCAAAGCGGTAAGATTTTGAAGAAATTATGGCTTCGATAATAATTTGAAGAAATTATGGCTTCGATAATAAAAGAATAATTGGATTATCTGCGGTTGTTTACACGGCGGCGTTGCGATTTGCACGAAATAGATCGGGCTATTTCTTCGCAGTAATTAAGAGCCCCAAATTAATTTTTATATCCTTGAAAAGAACATCGTTTCCAATTTTCAGAAATGCTCATCTCAAGTGATTCCGAGTTATACCGAGTAGGAAAAATTCTTATTGAAAAACTGCTCCAAAATGAAATTTTTAATCAATCAAATTTTGGCGATTTTCAAATATTCGCCAATAATTCATAGTTATGTCAATGATCCCGTTATTAGATTCAAATCATTTGTTAATACCTCGTATACAAATAGATAATATTCGGAAAGACTTGCTTTCTTTTGCGCTTTTGAAGAATAAGGTTTTTGTTGCCCTACTCGTCGGCTTCATTTCGGCCACTGTTATGGCGGTTGGGGCTCGATATAGTGTTTGGTGTTTTTCTAGAAAATAAAAACAGTTCTGAACAAAAAAATTATACCACGTTTATAGACTTACCCTAAGGTATCTTTGAGCGAAGTATGAAGGAAGGGCTTTTTCTAGGCATGTGCCACATTTTTTTGATTTCACGCGGTCTCCAGAAAAATTCTCTCTTAACAAAACTTCTCGAAATGTGCTATTAATGATGGTGCCGATACAAATTTATGGTTCATAATTACCTAGGAAATTCCTAGATTGTAACTCGATGAATTCAACAGAAAATATCCAGGAAGGTTACAGAAACGGACTCGTGAATCCTCAAAAACTCCTCTTGAATTCGAAAACTGTAAGAAACAATTATTTACGCTAACCATGTGCCTATCAGCGTGGTAGTGACCTGAAGTTATCACAGCTCGGACGCTTCTTGCAAAATGTTATTACTATCAGTTTCAGAGATTGATTCTTCAGTTTCCAGCATTTGGAAAAAAATCATCGTATCGCAAGAATGTACATCATAACCTAAGCATTAAGTACGCCTCGAGATGTTGAGTGAAGAGAAAGTGGCGAAATGTTTTGTGAGACAAACCATTTCCTGGAGTTCAAACGAATCGAGTAGAATCATGAAAACATAGCACTGAAAAGTACCATGACCAAACAATAAAATTCACTCCTTGCAGTAGGACTAACTCCATTTTACTCCTGAGTTTGTTTGCATCACACATTTGCAGTCCGTAATTTTTGATGTGTTCTCACATGACAGTATTGTCAAAATCAAACTACCGCCTCAGTGTTAATGAAAACAAGAACATCGCCGACTTAATCTCAATTTATTTTAATTTTGAAAAAGACCATTACTTCGTTTGTAAGGTACAGCCGTACGATAACTTCTTTTCCCTTAACACCACGACTGTACTAAACATTCCAAACAATAGGACAATAAATAACTTGAGGAATACGAACCTTTTGATAAAAAAGGGTTTGAATTTTTCTGAGCCTTAGCGTGAGAGATAACCCAGATAAGACACGACTAACCTCCTCCTCTTTCATGGATCCTTTGTAATTCGCTTCTATTTGTTGAAGACCTCTTTTCAGTCTGTTTTCTAGACCTTGTATTTTATTCTCACGTTGCTCTTTGCTAAATTTTCGCCTTCTTACTTGTGCCTTTTCTTGTTCTCTTTCGCGTTCCTCTTGCCGTACTGTGCCTATATCAGCGTCCTCTCTAACTTTCTTTCGCGTTTTCTCGACTCGCTTTACGCCTCTTACTTCTTGCTCTCTTTGGTCGCTCTGTCTCTCTCTTTGCAATCCTTTTTTTACTCAAAATCCTTTCTCCACGAACTTAAATTATAACTATTTTCTCCGGTTGACAAAGCTTTCGCAAAATACTGAGAATTACTGCTCAACTATAACCTCACCAGTAGGATTTTCAAGTGGTCATCTGCTCTCTCATGTTTGTTCGCTGGTTCAACCTTTGCCTCTCTAATCTGTGTGTGATTCCTCCGAACTGGTCCCATTAAGGTGCTAACATTGCAAGACCGTGGTGCCGTACTTCCAATAACTTTACCATATATTCAAGGTTGGTGCTTATTTGCAGGCCTGGGTTTCACGAACACTTTTCCCCTCTTTAAAAATTCTTTAAGGGGCTGCAAGACCCTCTTGTTGTACTGAGGCCACTGATCTTCGCCTTCTTTCTGTAAGTTTTCATACTCCAGACTAGGGGACGCTGCCTGATGGGTGAGTTGGTGGTCTGCCGTATGGATGATATCTTGAGTCTTCTTGACATGAGACGCTTAGCTGGTGAGTAGTAGTAACCCTGCTGAGGCGTGTTTCTGTACGCTTGGAGAGCCAGATAAGGAACCTCTTTGCGAGGTTTCTTCAGGATGTTCTTGGCAATTTTAACTGCTGACTCCACTTTCCCATTTCCCCGGCTGTAATGAGGTGATGATTTGACTATGGTGAAACCATATTCTTGAACGAATCTTAAGTACTCGTGAATCTCGAATTGCAGGCCATTGTCTGTTATCAACTCATCTGGGATGCCATGGCGAGTAAACTGTCTCTTCATTGCTCTGATCACTGAGTTAGCCGTGGTGTTTCCACTGAGGAAGTCAAGTTCTATGTAATCACTGTAATGGTCGACCATTACGAGGTAGTTATATCCGTTTAACTGGAAGAGGTCAGCACTTATTTTTGACCACGGTCTAGTTGGTATTGTGTGAGATTTCGGTTCTTGTGGTCTCTCGCTAACGTAGTGGGTAGAAAGTCCACATGAAAGGCATTTTTCCATGATTGCTGCTTGCATTCCAGGCCGAAAGAGAGACTCGTGCGCTCTTCTTATGCTGTTGTCGACCCCCTAGTGCGCTTGTGTATTTTCTGCAACATCGCTTCTCGTAACGGAGAAGGGACAATAACTTAATGAGATTGATAGGCTACTCCATCGTAAACAGAAATTTCGTCTCTGAAACTCCAATACTGCCTTAGTTGCTCTGGCTTTTCCTTTCTTTCTGCAGGCAACCCATTAGTTTTTAAATTGCACAGGAATACCAGGAAGGGATTTTCACTGGTCTCAGTCTTGTTTGATTCGTTGCGTGGTTTCAGATGTGAATTTGTTTGGCTCAATATCCATCTCAGCTAATTCCACGCGGAACAGTTCGTATTCTTTCTTAGCACTGGTTGTTGAAGGATGATCAATGACAGGTGCACAAGATTGAGTGTCGGCGACGTAAAGTTCCTTTCCTTTCTTATATCGAATTGAAAATTGATATCTTTGTAGCTTGCGCATCATTCGCTGCAGTCGTTGAGGGGCTTTGCAGAGAGGTTTCTCGAGGATTGTCTCGAGCGGTTGATGATCTGTGTGTACCGTGATGTCGTGTCTTCCGTATAAGTACTGGTGCCTGTTTTCCATGCTAGAGACAATTGCGAGGCACTCCTTTTCAGTTTGAGCGTAATTCTTCTCGGTGCTGGTCAGTGTGTGGGTTGTGAAGCAAACAGGCTGATCGTTTTGTAACAGTGCGCCTCCGATTGCATCTTCAGACGCGTCCACTTGCGGAGTTACGGGAATAATAGGGTCGTAGTAGCGTAGTACAGTCGCTGATGCAAGGAGGTTCTTTGCTGAACTGAGTGCATTTTCATGATTCTTCGACCACAGCAATTCAGGGGTCTCTTTCGCCAAGTCTCTCAGTGGAAGAACTGTTTCCGACAAGTTGTGGCAGAACTTGCTTAGGTACTGGCACATTCCAAGAAAACGCTGTACCCCAGCCTTGTCAACGGGTGTTGGCATCTTTGTGATTGCGTCTACCTTGCTGGGTCCGGGCGCTTGTGCCCCATGAAAATGACAGAAGGAGATTTTAACTGAAACTTTTTCGCAGACAGTCGGAGATCATGGTTACTGCACTTCTCTAATAGGCACGTGAGATTTTTATCGTGGTCCACTAGTCAAGTTCTCTCCGGTTTAAACCAAGATGACTTCGAATACACCGTTTCCAGAATTCAAAACAACAGGAGATGAAAAGCACGACCTAGAAACATTCATCGTAGATTTGATAGATCACTACACTGAAAACGCAGAATTGGTACGATACATCAAAAGAAAGAGAATAAAACTGATAAAACTATGGCATACATTATCATTATCTCCTGCGGCTAGGACGGTGTACAAATGCAGTCTGGCACTACGCGAAGCCGATCTGAAGAAATCTCACAGTGTTGTGAGAGAATATTGTGGCGCTAGCATTGGAGTGTCAGGGGAACGACAAAAGTATCTACGCCTACTGCAACAAGAAAACAAGTAATTGCGTCATGGGAGACGAGGATATGAAATCAAGAAGCACAATGTGAACACAAGACTTTGCGGACGAACTCATGACGGACCAGTTTATCGCCGGCTTAACGTCAGATGCCTTTCGAGTTAATCGGAGAAGGGCATAGACATAACAAGAAAAAGTCAAGTTACGAGAAGTGGTAGTGAGGTGATAATTACATAGTGCAACGCGAGTATGCGCACTTCATTATCAGCTGCCAGTGTTTTCTGGCGCACATTAATGAGGTATCCAAGCTACTTACGCAATTACGCCTGCGCATTTCCTTCTTCCTCACCTTCTATTACGCAATGGCTAAGTATTGCCCGCAATGCAGTTGGCCGCGCATGCTAATACTAGCACCTTGTGCAGTCGGTCGTAAGTCCAAATTTTTCCGGCTTGATGGGTTACTACTATTTCCTATAATCATGGGGCTACGCTGCGCACGTGCGAGCTTCGCTATTACTCGTTGTTTAATAGAGTGGTTTGGTTTGAAGGATTCTATCTGTTAAATTATACCGTTATTAACTATGCTCTGTTCTGTTGTAAAGCTCACAGGAAGCGGCTAGAGTACGAAAGACTTATAGGGAGAAACAAGAGACGTAGTCGAGTACTTCTAAGGTAGTAACTCAACTCTCAGCTTAATTCGCGGTGTTCCGATGGTTGTCCAGATCCCAACAACAGTAGTACCCTCGGCCATAACAATTTATGAAGGAGCTGTACTCACATTGTCGTAATGCAAGTGGACTTTGAGAAAATAATAAAGATCTCGTGTCCTTGAATTTCCTAAGATTTGCTAGTCCGCTAAATATATTAGTTCCCTTCCTAGTGCCTGTTAATAAAAAAAAAATTTTAAGACCAGATTTGAGATAGAGGAAGAAAACACAAAATTGCAAATAGCGAGGAAACTGCCTCCGTAACCCCTATTCTTTTCGGCTTCTAATGGATTGGCAGGACAATTTCCACAAATTGTGAAAATTTTGAGATTTCACCGAAACAAATTGAAGAAAATCAAAGGCAAATCCAAATTATAGACGGCAAGCGCCTCCCTTCGTGGAGCCTTAGCTTAATAACGAAAATCATTTTGATAATATTTACTATAGCAAACGATAGTCCGAACCTTGCTCATTGCCTTTTGATGGCTTTTAGTGACCTTGAAAAGCAAAAACGTAAATTTCTTTTAGAAAAACAATACGCCGGTGCGAGCGCCAACAACAGCGCCAACGAACAAAAAACCCTTGAGAGCCTCCTTAAAATGGATAAAGAAAATACAGGATAGAATTACAGCTTAATTTAACGAGTTTGGAATAATTCCATAAAGATCACAAAAAATAGGACTTAAGAAAATGCTGTGTTGTTTGTTGATCCTTCGTTTGCACGGTAAAAAAATCTTAAAAGTAGTGTAACGCTTACTTCGGATCGTTGCGTTTTGATTTATGTCGACGTCTGTAGTGAAGATCTTCATGAGGCCTAAGGTTACGGCGCTATCTGGCACTCTAAGGGAAAAAGGAATCCGGTTGGACATGAAAACTATGATTTAGAATAATGCTCCACCGTTTGACTCTTTTCTGAACCAATTAAATGACTTTTCGTTTCTATTTATAATAAGAACACATGGAATCAAGCCTTAGATGCTCAGCGTTCTGGGTAAACACAGCAGCTTGATTATGTCCTCTGGTTCTTTGCTTTATTTTTGTGAACCCAGCAGGCTTAGCAGTTAGATTTGTTCCTGGTATCTGCTCAGACGGCTGGGTTTAATAAGAAAAACAGTGCATCAAAGGAACGAGTCTAAGTAGCTATTTTTTTCCTTGTCACTTAAGCTGCACAAATGCTACTTCATTTACTGATATTTGTAATGAAAATAAGTGACAATTCATTCAACACACATGCAAACGGTATACCTACTGTATTGTCCAGAATCACGATCAGTACATAACACATAATAATACACAATAATTTACTAACAATAATCCAATTCACAGATCGTATTAGACGTTTTTTAAAACATTAAAATACATGGTATCACCATAGAAAATATTAAAAGGGTTTTACGGCTGAGTAATTCGCTTTTTTTAATACTTCCCCCAAGTTGCGAACTGGTCAGGTTATCCAGCTTGTTTGGCTTTTAAATTTTGTCGGTGAACCCTGACACGTTATAACCCTTGTGAGATGTTGTGCGACTTCAATGAGGGCTACAATTAGTTCGCACAAACAGAATTGAAAGTTTTTTTTAAGTCCACTTCTTTCTTGAAACATTCAGAGTTATCAGCTCATTAAGTTTCCGGTTTTCATTGTATCAGTATGATGATCCAAATGGGCCGGTGGCTTTTACGGCTAACCGGTTGGGCTATTTTCGCATTTTCAGACCTAACGGCTAAATCTTTTGGCCATTTTACGGCTACCAGTTAACCCCTTTGAGACTCTCTTCTATCCCAATGTTTCCCTTGTCTTCCATCTAGCGAATTTTCTTACAACAGAAGTCTTTTCTATTGTTTATGACAGTCTCCTGTTTACTCCAAATAATGGATACAAGCATAAAGGCGGACTAATCATCTCATTTATCCCTGAAATCAGATCAAAGGAAGGAATTAATCTTTCAATATCGAATCCCTCAGTTGTACCATCCACTGCTGCCATCCATGCTTTGACTGAACCGATCCAGCGGCGATCTATTTGCTTGTCATACATTTAATTCCCTTAACCTGATTTGGATTTTATTTCCCAAGCACGAAATTTTCCTTCAATAGATCGCAGGAGTTAAAATAGACTATATTTTTAACTGGTCTACGGCAGCTGGTCTACTGCAGTCTATTACTATAGTCTCCTTAAAGCTAGCTAATGTGTCGATCGTGTAACTAGCGAATAGCACGTATGGTCATCGACTTCGTCAATCAGTGGTTCTCAAAGAATCTCGTAAGTGCTTATGCAAAATTGTTGGTTTTCTAAGGCGACTTATGCAAACAGATAAAAACATGTGTGATAAAAAAGTGCTGTAGGGAAATTTGAAGGATGAAACATCTTGAAACTGTGTTAAATTTTAGCACAGAAGTATTTTACATACCTTGAATAATGCCAAGAAAGTAAATTTAGATGTGACTAAGAACATGGAAAGTGAAATTATTCAACAATTGATGTAAACAATCTCATTTGACTCCTCTTGGTTAGAACTTAAAAACTCAATCTAGTTCCACAGTCAGAGTCCTGTAAACCAGGATTTTGAAAAGCAGAGAGTCACACAAGCAACACTTATTGTTGTATCGCTGAGATTAACATAACCCGAACCACGCCGCTTGAATCCCCTTTAGTGGAAGTGGCTCAGAACAGTAGGAGATATTTCATTATGGTAAGATTAAGCTACATTGGAGATTTCTAGTATTTTTAGGCCAGTGAGGTAAGAACGACAAAGGCAATCCTTCCGAAAATAAAAGAAATATTCCTTCGATATATTCCTCTTGAATATATTACCTAAAAGTTGCTGTCTCCTGCTTGGTGGGGGAAGAATAAAAATCTAAAATAAGATAGGTATTGGCCAAAACTCTTTTTCGTATTATGTCTTCTACTCCCTGTTGTTCAAGAATAAAAAGTCCTGAATCTACCTTACCCCGGAAGATTGAACTGAGTATATAAGGATGGAAACTTGGACTATTTACCTCAAATATACAATTGTCAAAGCTGAGTTAACGAAAATTTACAAACTGAGAAATAGAGAAGTAGAAGGCTCATGGCAGGTACGCAAAAAAATCCTGATTAAATTATCATGATAATTATAAATTTATTATTAGTTTGGTTGTCTGTTTATTTTGATGAAATGTTTAATTTGTGCTCCATCAAAAGGTATGATGAACTCAAATTGATATGTGTTTAAGCAGATACTTAGAAACCAGAAATTCTTACTGAGCTTGGTATTTTGTAGATAAAACTTTTAATTAGCGAAATTAATTTGGTTTGTATTTAAAAAAATATTTTTGAAATATTTTCAGGTCATCCAATAAAACTCTTTTCTTTTTCTTGTCTTGTGTTGCTTTTGGTCATGCTGGTCAATACTTCTGTACGCGCCAATTGTCTTCGGTCGAGACGATGTTCCAGATCCTCCGCACTCCACCGTCATGGGCGAAGGACCATCGACTTTCTGGTTGTATCGTCACAATTTTTGGCCAGTCTGACATCCAGAACATTGACGTACTCGGTAAGATATACGATACTCTTACTCTGTAAGTTTTCAAGTTTGCAAGTTTTGGTGGTAAAAATGAAACTGCACATAGTTTAAAAGAAATCATCATGCCTCTTCTGGGTTATTAAAAATGATTCTTACTGACTGAATGACAGAAACTAGAAGTATTTATTTTTCTGCACTATATTTAACTCGTTCAAAACCATGACGCCTCAACGTTTGCCGTTTCAGAATTTTCAGTCCAAAATCATGGATTCATGTGACTCAGCCTGTGCCCCTTTGTCGCGTGAAGTAAAAGCAGACTTGAACTTAACTACCTCAAGTTGCACTAATGTCTCGGTAAGCAACGAAGTTGTAGAGTTTTGTCTTAATTTTCTCATCGTGTGAATCCGATATGAGCTCGAATGATTGCACTATTCGATTTGAACAAATTATAATGGCTAAATCAAACTTAAAAGAATGCAATTAATTACCAAGCATCACATCGTGGACGGACAGGTCTCCCCTCTCTCGGTCGGGAGATGTTAAAGTTTTCACATATACTCCTTGGGGTTGAAAACGGTAGTCTGTTACCTCCCAGGGTATTTCCACCTCAGGAACGTTATTGCGTTGAGTACCATTTAAGCCAGCCTCAATCAAAGTTGCCAGTAATCAACACTTGTATAATGATTCCTTTGTTTTAGGCCATCTCACACTACTGGTTCCTTATACCAAGTTCTCAATAGGACTGAAACCTAACTTGATAATCTGCTTGATCATAAACATAAAGGAAACGATAATCAGTCAACGAGGAGTTCTCGGAACAGGCTAGGGTTGTCCAGCCACAACATAAGTTTCTGTAGGTTTCCTTTACTCATCTGGCTATCCTGTTATGATATGAATTGCAGTACACGTAAAATTTGACAGTTTTTTTTGCAATTCCATTTACTCAGACAAGTATAGTTCTGGAATTTCACCGAAGAATGTCTCAAGGGTACAGCCATTTGCTTAGAGAATTATTGGGAGAGCTATCACATCTTAAAAACTTGACAACTCCTTTAGCAGACCTCACTTTTCTGCAAGATTATGTGCAGAATACGATAAACAAGTTGGCTACAAAGGCAGTTAAAATTGTAAGTCTCATTCATGTGATTCAGAATAATACTTCTTAATGGCTAATACAAGTTAGGAATCATGCTGGGTTTGAAGGTAGGAACTTAAACAAGGATTATCGCTACTGCCGTAAAGGTTATTGTCACTTTATTCTTAAAGTAATGAGGCTTTGTAAGGATATTTCAGGCCGTTCTGTTTATGGCTTTGTTACCTACGAGCCTTTTTTACTTTAGCAGGCAGTAGTCTTTCACAGCATACTCTTGACCTTATGGCATTAAAACAACTTTGAATAATTCCTGAAAGCAGGAGATAAAATCGTCAAAGATTACTCCAGTTATACCATACCCCGTTAGTCCAGCTCTTTTGTAAAAATGGTTTCCATGTCTTGACAATTTCAACTTCCATATCAGGATCGGAGACTCAAGGGTCTTCCACCGCTAAACACTACGGCTTACCAGCAGCAGCTCTCCTCAACCATGCGCAAGAACAGTCTTCACTCTCAGTCTGCCTACAAAGTGATGCACCTTGCACAGTGTGTATTAGCTGACTTGCATGAAGCATCCACTCAGATGATCATCGATTTCTTTAAAATCAAAAGTGGTTGGTAAAAGACATTGAAAAGTGGTTGTTGTGTTCCTTCAAACAATGAAATCACATTAAATTGATGTTAATCCGACCCTTTGACTCAAGAAGAGCCCAATATTCGTTCTGAAATTCACCGAATGGCAAGACATCACACTCTTTTAGACAGCCATATCACACTCACTTTGATTAGTTAAAGGACTCAATTCCTATAACGAGTTAAATATATCAAGATTTTCTCTTTGCACAGTTTTTTTCTTAGAAAACAAAATATTTTGTTTTATTATTGAGGAAAATCGTCGACTTAAGTTTTACCTTTGACTTTAAATTTGCTCCTCGTCAGTAAGATCGAAAAGGCAATAGACAAATGGTTAGTCAGTCAGTCAGTTAGTCCGTCAGACAAACAGGGACGGTCAGGCAGTCAGAGAGTAAATCGGACAAACGTTCTGTCGGTCAGTCAGCCAGTCAGTCAGACAGACAGTCAATCAGGCAGACAGGCAGTCAGTCTGATGATCGATTGGTCGGTCAGTCAGTCAGTAAGTCTGTCTGTGTCTGTCTGTCCGTCCGACAGACAATCAGACAGACTGACAGACAAACAGACAAATAAACTATCAGTTAGTAGATCAGTCAGTCAGTAGTCGTTCAGTCAGTTGATAAGTTAGCCATTCTTCAATTAATCAGCAGAAACCTAATTATCGTATGTTTAATGTAGTTTTGTGTTTTGGTAACTTTCCGTTTACCTAACACAGGTGGCTTGGCGTCTAATTTTCTGGTCTGGTGTAATGTTGCCATAACGAAGTGTTTACCGGCTCAACTTCAGCCTTCTTGGCCATGTTCAAGGAACAGAGATATGAATGCATCCCTCACTGACGCCTTGATAATGTCTCGTCTATTGATAGAACAAGTCTCTAATCTCCTCCAAAATATGGTAATTTTACTTTTCCTTAAGCATATCTTCTGATACTGTCCGAACACATCATGTCTGAATTGATTTCAAAGAAAACGCTCATTGCATAGATGTAACATTCATTTTTTATGGTGTTTTTGCTTTTAATATCAGTCTCGACGCTGGCCGACGGATCCTTTTCAGGAATCCAACGTTGATTTTTATGTACCTCCTCGGAGATTCAACAAAACCACGATCAGGGTAATATAAGCTAGCTGGTATCATTACAAACGAATCTTTTCATTTTTCCTCAGAAAAGGTATTTAGAACTTCGCAATGAAGGCATTCTTTGTTTATTTGTGCCTTTGAGCGGTACTTTTAATGCAAAACTCACTTGAGTACCCATCATCATCAAACCAACGAAGACCTTATAGGACGGTGTTGTCTCATGAAATCTAACCTTTCTAGACTGTCTGTGTTTCAGGCGGAAGAGCTTCTTGAGGGAAATATTGATATCTTCACAACCTTCATCTCATTGATTGCTAACTCCACACGTCAACTGAAACAATTTCAAGTTGCCAATGGTTCTTTAACAAACAAACTGGAGGATCTGAAAAGGGACGCAATGAAGCTGATAAGCTTCTTGAGAAGAAGCATGGCGCTCATAGTCAGTAGATATCATTACGTTTGCGACTAATATTTAATTTAAATTTAAAATACTTTACCTATAGTAAAACTTAGCCATTAGGACCTCTCAATCATTAACGATCACATCGTTAACAAATATTCCTTAAGAATCTCAGAGGCTGTCGTAGGGGCGACTATCTTTAAATGAATTTAAAAGTTGTTTGATATTCCATCAATTTAATGAAAATTTAATTGATTGAATGCCATAACGCTTAATTCATAATTCCTATCAAATAATTAATTTTAACGAAAGAGAATAACTGAATTAAAAATTGGAAGCTTGAAATGAACTGTAGTGACTTCTCCAAAACTATAAATGGCAGTTCACATAAACTATATTTACTGGCCGTAAAATAATGTACATTGTGACGTTTTCTTGGTTTGCCATAATGGTCGTGTTACGTTTAAGTTAACAAACTTGGACAAGAACAAATATACAGTTTATCAAATCTGTAAATACTGATGTGACAATGCTTTTTTTTATCATTATTTTTCATAACGTCGCGAACAGAGGCACAGCAGTACCAGCAAGCCATCAAGTCAGTCTGTCCAAACCAAAGCCTTAAATACTGGGTCTGTCACCATTCAGCATGTCACTCTACAAACTAAGGTTATCCTGGATGACCTTAGATTAAATTTATTCACTCTGATCACTGACATTTGGAAAATAAAAGGACTTACTTGCAATTGAAGGAAACCCTTTGTGTAATCATTGAAATAGGCTTCATAAAACAGTACGATGAAAGTTATTTAAGTTACTCTATTTAACGTTGTAATAATATAATATTTCACTTCAGGTCAATGTTATGGCATTGATTTGGTTTAAAGTAGTGGTGTTGACGAAATGATTTTATTGTAGCAGTTTTTAGTTTTGTATTGATATTTCCTTTACTTTTGAATAAAATGCTAATAAGTTAAAACTTTGTTTAATTTCTGACTAAGAGATTATTTTTGACGGAAGGAGTTTGAGGAGAGGGAAGCACAATCCAAGTACACTCACAAAATAGGTCCGTGGAGCATACCTAGGATACATACCTAGCTCTACATACCGTGTCGCAAAGTTTTAAAATGCCCACGCTACCATTCGCTCTGACGAAGGGCTAACGCTCGAAACGTCAGCTTTGAAACACTTTACAGTGGCCAAATTACCCTGTTATACTCTCCTACCTACGCAGCACCACAGTTTCTTTAGAAACTTACCCCTTTATCGAGAAATTAGTCTAAAACATACATTTAGCTATAATTATAAAGTTTGATCTGCAAAAGAAAGAGAGGGTGAGTGTGGGGATCAAACAGGATGCCATACCGAGATTAACAGAGCAAGAAAGATAAACCTAGTTTTGGCTTCACTTTCCATAGAGGTCTCCAAAGCTCACTGGCAGAGCGTTTGAGCGCTGAATCCAAAGGTTTGAGAGTCGATTCCTAAAGGAGCCTCAGAATGTTTTCTTTCTCTCTCCAACGCTCGTGTTGAACTTGGTATGAGATTTTGAAAGTATCCTCTGTAGCTTATTTTTCTCTTAATTTTTCTCCCTCACTGGGGAATATGTTGTATATCGAACGGGTTGATGTGTTCATCGAGGAGAATATGTTTGACTACCGCTGGAATCTAAGCACATTATTCTTATCAAATGAACCGATAATTTGGAACATTACAAAGGATCGGTAAATAGCCGCAAAATAATTGAAGTCTCTTTACCAAACAAATACGTCCAGTTCAATCCTTTCGTTAATTCAACTGTTTATGAATATAAAATTTACTACCAGCGCTGATGCAGTCAAGTGCAAGTGATGTTTTAAACAGGCAACAGGTCGATGAATTTTCAGGTTTGCCTCACCGTGACTGGTCGCATTTTATGTGCGCTTGTTGTATCACCTGGTCGCTAAGATAGAAACCAAACAACTAATCGGATAAAATCATCGCGAGTATCAAACTACTCTTGTAGAAAGGGAAAAGTCAGTGCCATAAAAATTCTAGCGTGCGTTGCGTTGAGTAGAATGACTGTCCAAACGATTGGAGTTGTATAGAAAATTGTCCTACAGCTCGCAGAGAACATTATAGACGTCATACGCAGATTTTACCTCCATATGATTTACCAAGAATGCCTGTAAATCATATCAAAGAGGCAAGTTATTCAACTTATTCGGCCGTTGGTTTCTCTAACTTGAAATAAAACAAACGCTGGTGAATCACTGAACGCGGGATAACAAGTACAGGATGTTAAAGTTGTTTTAAAATTAGTAGAATTGCTTCTTACCTCAAAGTTATCATGGACGTAAATTTAGCGATGACAAAAGCGATGGAAGAGGAATCTAGCCGGAAGATGCATCTTAGTTAGCCACTGGAAGTCTGTATCTTATCTCCTTTGCCTTTATACTATTTAATATTTCTTCTTGTTTAGTGTAAAGATAACTCTACTTCTCTCAAAATACGTGTAAGGTCTGCAGTCATGATTGTGCCACCAATGAATCAAGCCTGATAGGAAGAGTAATTAGTCTTTTGTTGAACTCACTGTAATCGGAAGAACCCCGCCTGAAATGCCAACAGCGGACAGACTAAGACTGATTTACCAGCTGGAGATGTATTTTGAGACACAACTTCATCAATAGTTAATGAATTATTAAAAGAAATTTGAAGAGTCAAAAAGATTGACCTGATGTTAAGAACAAGAATACAGACTCTACGAATGTGAACAGTGAGGGTGTTGGAACCCGTATGTATTCTATGAAATTCACTTTGATGGCTTCTTGATACATGCTGAACATAAATTATAAATAAATGAAACGTTTGAGAGGTTTGATGAAAATTGAAAATGCTGGAATGAGAAATTGAAGGGACTCCATTCACGGTTTGGCCACCTGCTCTTATGACTGAAACCGAATAAACTCAAATTAGATTTACTCACCGGATGGTTGGGCTACGTTTACGTAGCAAAAACGTTGTCTACTAAAATGGGGAAGAAAATGTCTAAATTAGCCTCTGAGCTGACAAAGCAGGAACCTTTAGATAAGTATATAAGGATGAACACTTGGACGATCCAGCATTTTCAACTCAAAGTTAAGTGCAAAACAGTCTTCAAGTCACAAAGAGAAGAACAACAGTATCATGATGATAGGTAAGTGGAACATCATCTGCTCCATCATTTGTCGAAAGTGTCGTGAAAGGGACTATTCAGTGAAAGACGTTTTCCATCCAATGCATTTGAAACTTTTTTTCTGTATTGAATTGTAAGCAATAAGGAATGAGAATTAATTTTCTTTTAATTTTGTCCACAAGAATTTCAAGAGTGCTGATTGTACTTTTTGTCCAGGGCAAACCTCTGATTTTTTTTTCTTTTTTCATGTTTATATACTAAATGATCAATGCATTATACTCTAGGAACACGAGAATTTTTTCCTTTTTATGGAATCCTTCTGCTTTTGCTGTTATCACACAAAATTCAAGGCGAGGACGCCTGTAGTTCGGCATCATGCCATCTCCATCAGTCAATCGATCGACTGTCCCGTTCGGCGTATTCTCTCACTAACTTGACTTCTCATGCTGCTAGCTTTATGGTAAGTTGTACGATACTTTTTCATTCTTTAGGCAATTGCAGGATAAATTTGTATTTGTGACATTTATGAACCTGGAGTTTTTGAAACCAAGTCAACGGAAGTTTTAACATTTTTCTCTTTTTTTTTTGAGACTATAGTATCAAACCTAAGCCTTAGTGTAACGCTCTTCTTCAATCTGCACTTTCTATAGTGATAATTCTGATATTTTAAGTCAACTAGGTACCATGTTGTGGCTTAACGTGGCCTATCGTGTTTGAAAATACCCTGTTTGTGAGCAACTCAACAACCCGAAAATTTAAAATTAATTTTCATTAGCTTTACATTTTCACCCTAAAAAGCTCGACATTTTCATTCATCTTGTTTTCCCTTTCGTAAACTTCCATTTAGTGAATTTCAGTCCCTCAAACAGTACAAACTAAATAGACCTATATCCTTTTGTTTTGATGTAGGTTTTCCTAGGATCTCAAATTCTCAAGGAACTGAAAACTTTTTAAAAATTTAAACCTATCATTTACCTTTTTGTTGCAGAAATCTGATTATAACATTTCGGATTACTGTAACCCAGCATGTACTTCCCTGGCTGCTACAATAATGGCAGATATGAACCTCACTACATCCAACTTTGCTAATGAGTCGGTAAGCCGCTATATCCTAAGTTAATGAAGATATTATTGTTTTGCAATGCCCTCATTTCACAGATTGTGCTTCGTCGTACATTCCTTTAAACGTAAAATTTGAGGGTTTCTTTTTAATATTTCTCGGTACTTAGTATTACGATACACTCAGGTATTTTGAAACATTTTACAACAGTTCTCCTTATTTCGCCACACGATCTCCTAAGAGGTGTAAGTTCTCTAAGATTAAGCAGGTTACTTAATTTTTTTCGTTTGTATCTTTTTAGAGAAGTAACATATTGGAATTTTACCGAAGAGTTGTGATTGGCTATGGATACCAGCTCACGCATTCCATAGTTGAATTATTACGAGTTCAGAAAGCATCGACTGCTCCAACATATTTGACGAAGTTGAAAAAAGAACTGAAACTCATCAAACCCTTGATTACAAGAGCAGTCAATCTCGTAAGTTGTTAATAATTTTTCTCCTTACATTTCATACTGTATCTCAGTTACTTTATCTCTCCAAAAACTGCATAGTATAGACAAGTTATGAAAAGATAACTTAAGGTGTATCCTTTAAGAAACATATGATATATCTTTTTGTTTTCTTCATCGGCTCTTGCAGTTCACGAGAAAAAGTGGATTACATCTCATTCCATTTTATTATTTTGTCTCTTTTCCAGGATCGGCAACTCAAGGGCCTTCCTACACTTGGCACCACAGCTGCCATCCCATCCAATCGCAATTCAAGGCCTCAGTCTCAGTCCCTCAGCTCTGTCGCATGCCATCTCAAGGAATGTGTTTTAAGTGACCTCGAAATATGGTCGAATGAAATGTTCATAGATTTTAAGAAATTAAAAGATAGTTCATAAGATGAGAATTGCTGCCCGGAAAACTTCATCGTTTTACGAAAAGTTAAATTCAGGTTATTAATTTTCATTGCGCTCTGTGAGCTTGAAATTAATTCATAGCAGCTATGTATTTACTCAATTACTATAGTTTTTAAAATTATGACAATTAAGCTATGGCACAAGGAGAGGATTTATTTATTTATTCAACAAACGTTGATACTAATACAGTGAAAATGCAAATGTACCACCCATTCCATGTAACTTATGGGAATAAAAAGAATGTCTACAGCATTATACTGTTATCTGAGGTTTACTATTCACAATAAAATTTGAAAATGCTCTTGAAGTCAATCTATGCAAGGTGGTCACACCATGCCTTGTGACTTAAGTGACACTCGTCGGATTCTTCTTGGTGCATTAGGGATGTCCACCTCCCACAAACTGCAAATGGAAGCAACTAAGAGATAATTTTATGTTCTCTTGAAACAAATGACTAACCGCAGTAGAGCCGTAAAGTGCGATGATAAGTTAAGGTTGAGGTTGCCACGATTTTTTGGCTTTCTAAAGTATAATTTCGGTCATTCGGCCACACCTGATCCACGGAATAGCAAATCCTCGCAGCCATACTAACTACGTTGAGTATGAACATATACGCAGCTGAAAATCACGATGCAAGCCTAAACATTATACTCAACCGGTTGGAAAGCACTTTCTTACTTATGCGTTCAACTCTTATCAAGGTTATCGTATAAATTCACTCCAACATCCAATTTTTATAATTGTTTTCAAATATTTCGATGGAAAAAGTACTCAGTCAAAGAGGATGTATTTTTAGAATAGTGGACGATGCTGGAACCCCTTTTTGAAGTTTAATAAAGGTGATAGAGATTTAATCACAAAAGCGGTGTTATTCACCTACTGTTGTGAATTAGTCTTGCACAATGCTTTTGGGATTTTAATGCGATACTGCCCACAGCAGGAACCTTGTCAATTGTTATAGAACTCTTTGAGAACCCGGGGTTGTTATTGGAACTGACAGTTGCCATAGTAGTGCATCATGATAATTATGTTAAAATCTACTTGTGTGTACCTGCTCTTGGGGTCATCAATTATTTATTCATTTCTTAAAGAGAATGCAGCCAGGATGAAATAAAGCAAGGAAACATTAATAGGACCTGAAAGATAGTTATTAGCCACGCATCCATCTCAACATCATGGGACGGAATGGGCGGCGCTGAGAGTTCAAACAAAACAATGTTTCAAGGTAGGTTTTACAAGATTCCTTGAAGTGCAAATCAATTGCCGCGAGCAAAGTTTGTCCACTCTACCATGGCTGCCGAGCGATTTTCAAAGATCTCGTATGTATGTTTACAGTCACGACACACGATATTACACTTAAATTTGCTCTGCTTCGATCTTTGAAAAACGACATTTCGTGGACAGAAAATGTAAAAAGAATAGCCGGCCTTCGTTCATATTTAAAATGGATGCACTTAAATATAATTTGTTTTGACATAATCACTCTGAGGCTTAAATTCAATGGTAGCATATTTTGAATGTATGATTCTTGACAGTTGTCTAATTGTCGAGTGAGTGCCCTGAGAAGGGCGCCTGAAGAAGTTCGATGGTGTCATGTGTTTTCTCCTTTGTGTCTTCGTATCTGCTTGGCATCTTCTTTCGAAACTGAAGGGCTTTTACCTCTGATAGCAAAAAGTTCATTTTTAATTTATTTTGCAACTTCAGTGTCATATTTAAAGATCCTCGTATTGAAGAAGTGAGAAAAGGAAAGCGATGCTGAATATTGATTCACCCGTATGCAAATACAAACCTCGTAAACGAACATCGTCCAATTGAAGTGATGTGATTATCATACAAGATTTCTTTCATAACTTCTCATTTATAATTGGTTTTATAAAATTCCGTGAGGCTGAGTTGAGCTGAGTTGTTTACAACTTGAGACACCTCTTCAATTAGATAGTCAGCGCTTGAGGTTGAAATTTGAAATTGCTGTAAAAGCTACGTCTGTCTTGCTGACTAACGGTATTTCTTAAATTTTTTTGACATCAACGCTTTTAGGTTAGAGACTATCAGAAATTTCGTTTTAGTCAGATACTGAACGAGTGAAATAGTCTTCAACTGATAAACGATTAACAAACCTAATGTTATTCGAGAAATCTTGATAGACTCTGTGATTCACTAATTTTGGAAAACATCGTGGGTGACAAGGTGAACACAGCTACCTTCATCCAGCTGAGTTCTGAAAGAAACTTTGATGTGGCATCAGTGAATGGAAAAAAAAAGATGAAGATAAGATAAAGAAGTATATTTTTCTTGTATTTTATACAATACTATTCAAACAGCATTGACATATGGCAGTACCTATTGTCTATTCAAAGCGTCATGAACGCGAACAGCTTCAGAAGCATCCAGAAATTGCCCTGCGGCGGTGCATTTAAAAATTAGTGAAAAACTTCCTTTGCCATTCGAGCGAGTACGCGCCACCAAGTTCTGAAGGAACCCAAGGACAAGAGCAACTCGTGGCCGACAAATTTCTATCGTCGCTTGAAAAATGGTAAAAATGAACAACAATTTAACGATAACGGCTCTTCATTTGCTCGGATAATTTTCCGCGGTCATTATTTGTCTCGCCGGAGAAGGGAAGAATTTTTTTCCAGAGCTGGGAGTGAAGAGAACACATCGATGAGTTTTCACGGAAGGTCAAGCTATCTCAGTACTCTCTGAAAACTCTATCTGGGTGAGTGCAAATCACTCATGATCGTATCGTAACAAGCTCTCTGTCTCTATTGCCCGTTAAGCTACCTTGATCTATAATCGTGAAGTAAGGCATAGCTATCGACAAGCCATTCGAGGAAATTGATTTTTCAGGCTGTTGAACCGTGCACTTTTCAAATTACACGTCTGAGAACGTTACTAAATTCCGGATTTCACTCCTCCAGAATACTAGTTCGAGAAAACTAATAATCCGCCTCTGGACTTCGTATTACCTTGCGTGGCTTACAGTGTAAATGGGGCGATTCAAAACTTGTATATTTAAAAGAAATTCTAGTCAATTGCAAGCAACCGATAGTAGACTACGTGTGCACGTGTCACTTCTCGCCTCAATTTTTTTTGCGTCCTCTCTTTAGTTTCCAAACATAGTTCGTCACCTCACTTAGAGAAAGATCAAATGCTGGAGGGAAAGAGTCCTGAGTCAAGCTGCAAAAATAATTTAGGCGACGAGGAATGCGAATGTCCCCATGATGAACGTCTGTCCAAGTTTGCGCACTTCAAGCAAGTCGTCAACGGTGAGTAGAAAGGCAGCTCAAGCTGGTTTGACAATCACGAATGCAATAATAGACTACGGGTATAGGTGGACTAAAGGCAAAGAAAGAAGAGGGAACGAATGGCGAAAGAGGTCTGGGGGTGATGAAACCTACAGTCATTTACAGCGGTCTTTTCCAAAACAGAAAAGTGTCATGCGCACAAGTTCTTGTTTCTTCACCTGCTGATTTCGTTACGTTCTGCGAGATATTCTGCGGGATTTTACCTTCTACGGATTTTTAAGTAATGGGTCAGGACTTAGGAAAAACAAGCAGACTCTTAAGTAAGCATTTCTCACACTGTTTTGCAAATTTCTGGGATTGCCGTGGCCGATCTGCTGACTTTTCGTCTTGTTTCAGGCATTCGGCGAAAAGGTGGAAAGAGAGGATTGGACACGAAATCGGATCTTGGGTCGTCTACAGGTAAGAAGTTGAGCTTGTTTTCCCGTAAATAACCGATGAAAGTCCCAAGGTTTGTCAAGGGCTGTGATTTATACGCTTACTAAATTAAATGCAATATAACTGGGGTGCATCTGTGGGAATTTGACCAATAGTCAAATTTTTTTTTGCAAAGCAAGTTTATACATTTGTCTAGTAAGTTAGTTCATGTACATAGTGTTTGATAATTTAATTTATCTTCTTTACATTTACACGTTGGGGAGACATGTTGTATCGTAAATTTACTTTAGTCTTATGTTCTACAGTAGCTCTTTCTTTTTGCGATTCAAAATGTATTCGATTCATCTTTGTTTTGTTTATAGTTACATGTTCAGGAGACATTTTGTATGGAACATATATGTTATACATGCACCAGTATTCTCTCTCCAACTATATTTAACGTTAACCTACTGAAAGTCAAACATATCATGTTTGTGTTCAGTTCTGACTGCAGATTTACACACACTGTTCAAGACTTCTGAGAAAGATTTCCGTATAACCTCGCGCCGTACTAAAACAAAGCTGTCGTTCCAAAAGCAACCAATTGTTTTCTTTATCCAAGAACTGCATGTATAATGAGTATGAGGCTGTGTGGAAATATTGTTGACGTCTATACTATATGTGGTGGTGAAAATTTTCACTTTGTTTAAAAATTATTTAAGCTGCTTGATTGTGATTTTCCTTTGCTGTAGATCTATTGATGTAACCTTTGACAATGGAAAACATTCTATTGGTTTGGGAATTTTACAGACCAAGTACAATTTAAAAAAATAATTGATAACCTTTTGTGATAACAATTGCTTCATATGCCCTATATGTTGTGGTAGATGATAATTTTATGTCGGGTGCTTGTTGTTTACATGCATTTTTTGCAACAAATTATCTGGCTTGCCAGTACTGTCTGATATTCTGAACTAGATCTTAATATGCAGTCATTTGGCAGCAAGATAAGCCATGTTTTGAGAGCACAATATTCATTATAGTATTTTTTTATCTGCCCATTGTAATCCTAGACAATGATTATATCCCACAAAGATGAAATGGAAAATGGTTTTTTTTCCCTGCTATCATACATGTGGGAACCACTTTTCATACAATGCATTTCTGGCAAATCACATGTCAAATGGTGAAAATATCTTTGCTCAACATCCAGTCTTTCATTCCATTTCTGTGCTTTAGTAACAAAGTCTGTTTTGTATGCTCTTTGAAGCTTTCTTAGCTGTCTTGGGCAGGTTTGATATGTTAACATGAATGACTGAGAGAGTCTGGCAGAAACAATTTACTTGTGATAATGGCCTTACTTAGTCTTACTCATATCACCCTCTTCCTGCAACAGGGTAGTGAATATTTCCTACATGTGTGTTTGAACATCAATAAATTGCTTACACTCCTGTGTAAAATGGTGTTTATTTATTGATATTATGGGTAGTTTTAAATGTAATTGGCTAACTATCTTTATCTTCAGATCAAAATACATTCACTCATGTTCAATAGAGTGGAAAGTCAGTTCCTTGTTTTAATTTCATTGTCTTCATTTTCATATGAATACCAGGAACAGGTACATAAAATCCTGTTTTTATTTCAAAGCAAAACTTTCCTTTCTCTCTGGTCAAACCCTGAAATCCTACCACCAATACTTTCAATCTTATAATAATTCAAAACATTGTCCTCTTCCTCAGCAGGTTTGAATAATCACGATTCCCCCTTGTGTTGAATTATTAATGAACTTCTATTGTGCATGTACACATTATGAATCTGCATTAGTTCTGTGATGAAATGAAGAGTTGTCTCTGATGTATAATGTGATCATATCTGTAATCAAATCTGTATAGTTTTAATTTAATCTTGATTATATTCAGTACAAGGACTCGGGGAAATTTTTGGTTTTCATATACATTACTTTATACATAGCAACATAACATATGTCAGAGCATGTTAGAAGGCAAATGTGTTGACATTTTAAAGTTGCATTTTAGGCTTATTTGATTCAAACCACATGTTGTCACTGGCTGCTGCCTTATTTGAAAATCACTTGTGGTTGGATTATTCACTAGGATGAGTGCATTTACATGTGTTCTATATTTTATTCTATTCCTAAGATTAGAATTCAACAACACAGAGGACTCTAAAAATTACTAATCAATGTAATCTTTGAGCAGGTTTACATCCCTAAAACGAAATAATGTTCATTTATACATGTGCAAGGCTATTGGTCTAAATTTTCGCTTGTTATGTAGGTAATTAAATATGAAAACATGATTTTTTTATAATTCAGTACACTATTTTCCCTTTGCTGTTTTGCCTCTTTGTTTGCAATCTTCCATTAGAAACATACAGTCATTCCTTAAAATTTATTTAGTATATGTACAACCATCAGATGACTTTTGATGGTTTGTCTTTTTTTTTTTTTTTTTTGTCTAAATGTTGATCCAGCTTCCTCAAACTAAAAGTGGCTTTAAGATTTTATTACAGACAGGAACATAACAATAGTATTAATTATTGATAGAAATGTGTAACTATGTACTTATGCATGCGCATATTTATGTACATGCAGTAATTGCTAACTGAAAACAAATACTACTCACAAAGTATTTTATATGATATTTTACATTTTATATTTATTTACTCATACATTTAGATTTATGTGTCCATGTAGATGGATATGATACAAATGCATTTTAGAGACATCCATGTCTTGGCCAGTGAAATCATGATGGGGAATGGCTTCAGCAATAGTTAAAGTACAGCATTGAAGATATATGATACTTGTTTTAATACTTGTTATGACCACATTTATCTGGACCAGTTGCTGGCTTATTCTTGTCCCTTCTAATGTTGGTCTTTGCTAGACTGTTTACAAACTCTGTCTTCATTTTCTTTCATATAGACCATGAAAGTAGAGATGCCAGTTTACATTTTGGAGTACGAGTGGAGGGAATTGAAGAGCTGATGGCAAATACAAAATTCACCAGACAGGAATTACAAAGGATGTACAGAGGGTTTAAAAATGTTAGTGGCTTTACATGAACATGCATATGGCTGTTAATTTGATTGTAATGTGAATACCTGATTCATTGGCTTACTTAGATGTCCTCTCCTATACTCTGCGTGGAAGTATATGAACTGATGGATTACTGTTTTCAATTACTGTACTCTGATTTGTTTCTAAGCACCAAGCTAATAAGGCTCAAGAAGAAGGGGGAAGCATTACCTTTTATAGTTGAAAACCCTGTTCATTTTATCTGTTCCTTCTGCATTGTGCATGTTTACAACAGAGCAGAGATAAGTGTAGTCATAAGTAGCATTTTTTAGACCATTGAGTATTTTGAAACATTGTAAGTGTAATTGATTTTCACTCATTTTTCAGGAATGTCCCAATGGCACAGTTGACAGAGATACATTTAAGAAAATTTATGCCCAGTTTTTCCCATATGGAGGTATAGTAGTTTATATAAATAACCATTAAGTAATTAATCATTCGAGAAGAAAATTGGTTTTATAAATCCCTATGGACATTTAGTAGACCTTTGAGGACTAATTTCTTTCTTTTTTTTTTATGTTCCACCCAGAGATCTTTACTATCTGTCTGTGTTTAAAACTAGAATGCAATTGGAGAAAGATAAAAAGGAGAATAGTTTTATTAGTGTAACTGATTACTGTATGTGGATAGGGTGAATCAGATTACATGATTGTATATTGAACAGTTATAATCTTCCAGTTACAGGTTTTTGATCTTATGGTTGATGATAATATCTGTATCCACAGCTTACAGTAAATAGAAATGTATTGTGGAGTGTTGGCCATAATATTTTAAGGACCATTTTACTTTTAACAAATGAATGCGATTCACTGGTGTGTAACTGTACAGATTGATCTGCTTCATTTACCTGCTGTCAGAAAAGCAATTGCAAAGAGATCTTTTTATCACTGGGGTTGTATTGATTTTAATAAATTTTCTTGATAATGATATATTCAATAAGCATTTATTTTTAGTATAAAATTTTAATATTATGTATAAGTTGACATTAATTTTTTGAAACTTTTGTATAGAATTGATTTTATGAAACTTCCATGTAACTTAAATTTTATGCAGCTTTTATATGACAGTTATGTTACTGTGCTTCTGTTGATAGCAGGTTGCTTTCAAGCACCTGAAAAGACCACCTTGAACCTAAAAATTAGATTAAGGCGTCTGTCTGTCTATACTGCGATGTACAGAGTACAATTTCACATACAGTGTTCAACCTACTCCTAATTGTGAATACTGTTGTACACTTGGCTCAATATCTGTTTTCTCTTTAGATTCAAGTCTTTATGCAAACCATGTCTTCAATGTGTTTGACCATGATAGGGATGGAAAAGTCTCTTTTGAGGTAACTGGTTTTTGTACAGGCACCACATTTTTAAACATACACCTGTATATGTACATTTATCTATAAAGCAGGGAGGTAAATATCCAATGCTCTCATTGACATTACGGTGAATATTTTTATTCATATACATGTACATGTATGCCACACAGATACCAAAATCTAAGTTTATTCCTTTTAATATACTGAAAAATGATCAGAAATTAAACCCTTTATGTGTAATTTTGCCTCATTGTCTGAGCAGAGGTGTATAATACTTGCTAGTCACTTCCAAACTAGCAAATCAACACATGCAAAAAGTAATATTAACTTGTCTGGTGTATACTAAAAGCTGATATAAACTCATATTATTTTGCAATTTTATTGTCATGACAATAAACATACAGGAACTTTTCTAAAACAATAACATAAGTGAGGTGTTATACAGTGAGACAAGAGTATGACTATGCCACACTTAGTGAAACTCTTAGGTAAAAGGGGAATAGTTTAGTGATGTCAATAAAAATGAGATTAAGAGAAGTGAGACAAGTGTATGACTGTGCTGCACTCCTCTTGATCTCAATTTTATTGATTTTTATTTATTTTATTTCACTAAATTATTCCTCTTTCACTTAGGAGTTTCACTGTAAGTGGAAACCTTTTGTAAAATTAAGATTACAATTCAAGCAAATGCACAAAACACAGTTGAACTTTAAAATGTGTAAGATTGGTTGTTCCTGCTTGTTCAGTTTTAAGGTCACTGTAGTTACTGCATATTATTTTATTATTTTGAATTATAATATGTATTATTTATTCATGAGTGTAGCGAACTTATTCTTATTATCATTTCAAGAAGTGGTAACTGTCAAATGCAGTAGTCACTGTGGTTATAGTCAGAAGCTGCTTGATGAAAATTCTTATTTAACCCTTTAACCCCCAAGATCTCATTAATGGTTCTCCTTACTGTCTGCCATATAGTTCTTGTGATGTTAGTTTGGAGAATTTGGTGTTGGATCAACTAATAATCCCCTAATTAATATTTCTCATCATTCTCATCAGTTGTCTGCTTGATATTATATTGATATTGTGAGGAGAAATTCTGTCTTGGAGTGAAAGGGTTAAGACAGCTGTTGTTAATTTCCTAGGACTTTGTTACTGGCCTGTCATTGTCACTTTATGGCAGTAGGGAGGAAAAAATGAGATGGGCATTCCAGTTGTATGATCTCGATGGTGATGGGTTCATAACAAGAGAGGTTGGTTTAAACAAATGCATAAAATCTTTTATTTATTTAGTATACACATTTTTTAAAAACATACAAACATGTATGATCAAAAGTCTACCACCAGTGTTGATTATGTTCATGCACATGCATTGTACTCAACTTAAATACTTTTAAAGTGGTAGAATCCAGAAAACGAGTCTTTTCTGACTATGCATGTAATTTTTGAGGTTTTTCCCAGTACTCACATTTTTTTTGTTTCCAATTCTTGCATAGAAGTCCATCTTCATGTCAATCTTATATTGCGAAGTTGTACTTATTTAAATTTGTACATCAAAGACACTTTTTTTTTTAAGGATGTAAAACATGTACATGTACATAAAAACATTTGAGAAGGGAAAAGGGAGGGCTTTTGCCTCACTGTCAGCAAAATGAATTTAATTTTTTTCATAAAGGTATAAACATTTGGTCTATAATGATTGTTATTATAGGAAATGGCTACTGTGGTTCATTCAGTGCACTGTATGATGGGTATTGATGCACTGCCTACAGGTGCTGAGATGGGTGTTGATGAACAAGTGGAGAGACTATTTATGGTGAGAAATGAGCATACATAGTTTTAGAAAGTTATACTGTGTGTATGTGTCATTTAAAACTGAAGGCTATGATTGGCATTATAAATGTCTGCTAGAATGGGGCCCTACTCATAACCTGAAACCTGAGGTACATGTTACCAATGATGATCATGAAGGTGTTATGCTACACCAACATCTGGGTGGGCATATAGGAGCTTACACTTTGCTTCATACAATCTTATTGAAAGTTATGTAAATTGAACAAAGAATTTGTATACAAATAAGGTCTAAACTCTAAATATGACTGAGCAATTGGGAGTAAATGAAGGGGTGGTCATTTTGATTAGAAACTAAATATATATACATTGTATTAAACAAAAATCAGTTAACTAAAGATTGTCAACTGGTCTGATTTCTTGATTCTGGGACCAAGTATTACCTAAACCCCGAATCCATTGTAGTTTGGTGTAATATTTAGTACTACATGTACTTTCTTAATATTTCCTCTAGCTAATGGACAAGAATCAAGATGGTGTTATATCAGAAGAGGAATTTTTACAAGGTTGTGAAAAGGTAAGGACATAAAGTTCACCAAATTACAGTGCATACCCTTTGAATGATAAAGACATGTCTATATGCATATATAATGCAGTATCTAGTGGGGAAGGAATTGTGTGGTCTTCATCAAAGTGAGGCTCCTTTCTTCCTATAACTTTTTATCCTAGAACTTATTTTACATGTACTTGTTGGTAACAGTACATTGTACAGCTGTGTATGATCAACCAGTCATATGGCACAAGATGTTGTCAGCTGTTTCTGATTCATAAACTTTGGTTTTATCAACTGAGTTGATAATGTAAGTTGGCCACTGTTAGGAGTTACTAAAGCTGACATTTCAAACATTGACCCTTCATTAGAAAGAAAGGTAAGGGCTAATGGTTGATACTTCAGCTTTAGAAGATCTTTACAATGGCCAATTTACACCATCAACTCAGTTGATAGAACCAAATTACAGCAACTTGTACTACCCCTCACTGAGGCAGCATATCAGTTTCTTTAGAAACTTATTACCCTTTGATTCATATACTTATGATTTTTGAAATTTATTACTAATAGTTAAAGTGGAATATATAAGTAGGATAATTTTTCCTTATCATCCAACTGCACAGAGGAGAGTACAAATAATGCACAAATCGAGTACAGATATCCTGCAATATTGTACAGTTGGTTATTTTGTACTGTAAAAACACTTGTCAACCTTTCAGCTACACATGCTAGGCTTCTTTAATCTGCCTGGCTTTTCTCATGTTTTAAGAAATGTGCATGAAATAAAGCAGTTGGATAATAAATAACTTATCAGACATTTTTGGTGTGAAGTAGGGCTGATTATTTTTGTTCTTTGTTAATATTTTGACCCACCCTATGGGCTCCTAAAAATATGGCACAATTTGTAAAAATACTCAGCAATATCTGTTAACAAACAATGTGTCTGAGTCAACATAATTAACCATTCTGTGCATTGGTCTCCCTATGGGACACTTTGAAAGCAACAGGCTGAAATCTTCCAAATTTATAAAACTCATCAGATGGATTTCATTTATTAATATTTGATAATTATTATTGATTGACTTTTCAGGATGAGTCAATAAAGCAAAGTCTGGCAATGTTTGACTCTGTTAGGTGAACAGAATACAAAGACAAGAAAATAACCAGCAATGACAAATTGATGTTAATTTATTATTAATTAATACTAATGCTTCATTAATTATAAAGAAAGTATTGTGCTATTTATGGCTATCAAAGGAATTGCTCAGGAATTTTGATATGAAATTGAAGATGTTCTAATCAATCACTAATAATTTAAGGTTGTCATTATAATAATGAGTGTTGTTGCTTGTTTTTCTTCCAAGCACCAGGAGTTATCAATATAAGATATTACAATATTATTTTATGTAAATGAAACACTACACAGTTAAAAAGAGGGTATGTTAGATGAAAAGGTTAGTGTAGCCAAACCCTTGGAGTTTAACTTTCCTCGGATTAATTGTAGAATTTTATGTGGTACCACAATCTGGTACCATGACAAAAATTTTTAAAACATGGCAAAGTGTTTTTAAAATCCAAATTAGTAATAAATTACGAGAAAGCAAAAGGTTTGGATCACTTAAGAAGGCAATTAGGACTTCATTTATCATGAACCATCATCATGAGGACATGATGTATAATTTAGATTCCACAGGGTATGCTAATTCAATAAGCTCTGTGAGTAGTGGCTCTCACAGGTGTAATATAACAGTAGTCAATTGATCTACTGTGGTGGGACCCATCACTTTTTTTAATGATGAAGAACAAATTTTCTTGTTAGTTGATATAGAAACTCAGATAGCTATAATCAAATTTATTTATTATGGTTATAATCCATATTTAATGTCAAGTCTTATGAACCGATTTAGATATACAGCAACATTATTCTGAGGTGAGGTATTGCAACTCAGTAAGGATGCTAGCATTTTGAATTGTATTATTTACCTAATATTAAATGTTTTACGAGGCAGTGTGCCTATTTATGCAGTATCTATATTTAGTATTGCAAATATTATTATGTACATGCTGATGTTACTGATAAACGTGGATTAAACGATCTTCCACACAGCATTAATTTCCAATTGTTCATGGCTAGTTGTTTTTGTCAATGGTGCATTCTGGGTACAGTACAAAAAAGGCTCTGGCAGATCCTTTTTGTACAGTAAGCCAAAAGTTGTTCCTGTACAATCCAGTGTTTAAGCTCAATGAGATGTGATACCTGAGCTCTCTTAAGCAGTGTTTTCGATTTGTTCGAAAAAACTTTACCCTTTACACCCTAACATCAGTATGCATATTCTCTATACTGTTCTCCATACATTTCCAAAGAGGCTGACAAGGAGAATTTGTTTCACAATCAAGAGCTTCTTTGGTTGGTGATCATCTCGTCTATCCTCACGACTTTCATGATTGATTCAGGGGTGATATAGTAAGGAGAAATTAGATGCTAGTCACTCCAAGGGGCTAACGGGTAAAGAAAAGTGCGTCAGAATCATACGCAAGGTTGAATGTAAACAGGTGACAGAAAGTTAACATAAAATGATTGAACATAGAACTGACCAGAGGTTTACTTCTTTGGAGGAAAAAACTCCAGTGTAGCCTACTTTGCAAAACTTTATTAGAGAATATCGTTGGTTTTTGCAGTAGTTTACAACGTCACTGGGTTAACTCGATCACTGAACACATATCTTCTCTAAACAAGAATAGAAACCTAAGAGTTCTAAGAATCTCAAGGAAACTTATTCATTTACATTTACAGAGGCGACAGTATGAAATGTTTTACGATTTTTTACTTTTTTGCCTCTGCAAACCTACCTACATCTTGAACGAGACCACAAACTATTTGCGGAGTAGGATAGAAAAACCGAAAAGAGGCGATATTTAACTAAATGAGAAAAGCCATGACTGAGGATAAGGAAGATTTATACGGATAGCTAATAGTGACCATTGTGAATAGGACAAACTCTTCAAATTACACCAACCGTGATGTAAATTCTATTTTCAGTAAAGAAGCTGCTTTTCATTTAATTTAGTTAAGGAAGGATTACAGCAGCAAATTATCGTCAGCGTCAAATTATCAATGAAAACAGCCAATGATCTGCGTTTTTGACTCCCTTTTGGATTTTTAACTACTTTTAAGATAATGTGGGAGTAAGTTATTGTTTGCCTTAACAGTTTTCAATTTTTTGGGAATTCCTTTTATGAAGTTCACAATATCAAGGATCTCTTGGTAAAATACACAGAAGTCACATCACTTTTGTGTTGAATTATATAATAACCTTCAAACGAATATAGGAAATGTTGATATCTGTTTTGTTTTGTTATTGTATTGTTATACATGAAGGAATACTTGAATTATATGTTAATTTGACGAAGACTTTGAGTGGAAATGACCTGTCATTTTCCTGAAGGCTCTGTTATCCTTTTGTTATTAAAAGTACGACGGAAAGGTGGTGCAAAAAGGGTCGAACCAAAGAGATAGAGGATTGTCTTTCAACACATTCTCAAAAACGAGGGCAAACGAGGAACAACAAAACTCACGTGATGTGCTTTCAAAATGAGTGAAAAATGGAGAAAGAGCTGTACTTCTCCTGGATTTTTTTTGCCATATACACTTAATTATTTTAATCATTTCTACATTTTCATTCATTTCAATTTTCGTGAACCTTTGGAGAGAGGTAACTAATGATGATAAATTGAAATTTTACATTGCAACATGAATATGCAATACAACTTGCATTAGCATTTGATGTCAAAAAGATCTCAGTGCTTACACGGTTAATTCCTATCATGTCTGCATTATCGCGTAAGATAAAGCGATAATTTAGCGGGTTCATATTATCAAACTGATCACCTGCTCAAGTCATCAAGGTAAATGTTACTTTCGACACGTTCGGAACCTAACAACAAAAGATTAACACCGGACAAGCTATTAAAGCTTCAGGGCAATTTGCATAGGGATTAGGTTCCATTGTCAAAGGCACTAATAGCATCGCTGTCTCCCACTGACATTTTAGCGAACCGTCACGAATCTAATCGTGCTGCCCTCTACTCACTTAGTGAAACAAATCGCAAGGATTCTATCCAACAAGACACAAAACTTTTCTCTTGCACGATGTTTTTCCCCTTCATTTGATTCAAAAGGCCTTAGGGAATGAGTAATTCATACGACATCCCGCCTCGCATGACAAGAAAACAAACATGAAAACTCGTTTTCTTGTTTCCAATTGGTGAGGAGAACATTTCCATGCGCGTTTATTCAAACAGGCCAACTTTCTCGCAGGGCTGTATTTGTTCTTAATGACGCAGGAGCTCTTATATCCGTTTCTTAATATTTCCCAACTGGACCTCAGAATTTACACTTTGAATCTAGAAAAAAGGAGAAAAAAATCACACACCCGGAAGGTAATTAAACAAGAACAAGAAGCTTAGGAGTGAATCTTTTTTACTGTCCTTGTTATTAAAAAAAAATTACAAATGATATTCATATGAAGTGATGTAGAGTCGTGTTTGAAGGCAGTTCAAATAGAATCTGCAAATAAACTGTACATTGGGAACTTCTGATTTGCAGTTTCTCGCGCTTGAAATATTTGAATAACTGCTCCTTGTTACGATGCTGTAAATGCCGGATCAATGTGAAATGCTTTTCGGCTTTAATAGATGTTATAAGTCGAGCCGGTTAAAAACGTGCAGAGATTATTCATGCCCCTAGGCGATAGTTTTGTTTAATCATTTTTCACGTCACTCATACTCATCGTCGATTTTCTTGAAGCATATTTTGAAACTCTTGGTTTGGCTTGTGTGAAATAGTGCTCAACTATGTTGGAGGCACGCTACGAATCGCCATCGCTGTCTCAAGTTCCCTGAGTCGACGTGCCGTAAGAGCCGTTTTACCTTGTGGCTAGCGCAACCTAAAACAAGAAACGACGTAACAGGATAAAATATACTTGGCATACAATGAAGCTTTTTTTGTTTGTCTTCTGTATTCTGGTAACCACTTCGAGCAAAGGACATTCAGCTGGAGTTAACCATGGTCAACACTGCGAGAATCCGAGAAGGATCTCCAACCTTGAGGCTGATTTGATTCTTGGTGGGTTGTTTCCTGTTCATGTTATGCAACCGACGGGTAAAGGGACACAACAAGAATACGATATCAATTTTTACGGAGTTAACTGGGTCGAAGCGATGTTGTTTACTATTAATGAAATCAACCACGATCCCCGCTTCTTCCCACTGAATTTTACTTTGGGCTATGACATTAAAGATTCATGCAACGATGTGCCTGTGGCATTGAAAGCTACCCTCGACTTTGTTCTCGATGCTGGAAATACGACTATCGACAAAATTATCTCCAAGAATTGCTCTACTCGGTATTGCAAATGTACTGACAAGCAGACACTTATATCTGCAGTAATTGGAGCGGCCTCATCGCCGATATCCACTAACGTAGCAAATCTTCTAGGAGTAGACAATACACCTCAAATTAGCTACTCCTCTACAAGCGTTCTTCTCAGTGATAAGACTGTGTATCATTCTTTCTTTAGGACGATACCATCCGATACGTATCAGGCTCAAGCCCTTGCTGATTTGCTGAAACAGTTTGGTTGGACGTATGTGTCTATCGTTGCATCTGATAACGCTTACGGGCGCGCAGGCCTAGACTCCTTGCGATCAGAACTTAAAAAGAAGAACATCTGCATCGCTCTGGAGGAAATTTTTAATCCCTCGCTGCCCCAAAATGAACTACGTCGCATTATCAAGTCTCTTAAGAGCACGCCACGCGTTAGAGTGATCATTTTATGGTGCGAAAGGCCGAATGCGCTAGGGTTCTTAAACGAAGCGTCCCGTAAAAGGTTGAAGGGCAAAACTTGGATTGGAACGGAAACCTGGGGAGACGCGTGGCAGCTGGAATCATTGGATGAAAACGTCGTAGGAGGGATGCTTGGAGTGTTGCCATTGCTGAAAAAGCATACTGCATATGAAGAACATCTGAAGAGTCTAAATCCAAACAATACCGATCATAATCCGTGGATGTGGGAATACTGGACAAAAAAATTTAACTGTAGCTGGGACACGGAAGGTTTAATGAACAGTACTTACAGCCGTGTCCATGTAAGAGAGAGAGAATTGTACGTTTACAAGACCAAGCATTCAAATATGACTATAATCTGTCCAAAATACCCACAGGCTGGTCCTCCAACTGGTGATCTACTGCCCCGGAATAAATACACAAATGTTATGGACGCTGTTTACGCAGTCGCTCATGCTGTGAAAAATATTTTGGATTGCAAGGATAGAGGCAGTTTTCTTTTGGATGCACATGAAAAATGCCTTTCTGTTGATGAAATAACACCGAATGACATCCTGAAATTCCTAAAAAACGTGTCCTTCGAGGGAAGGTCTGGCTCACAAATCATGTTTGATGAAAAAGGGGATCTGCGTTACGGATCATACGCGATTAAAAACCTCCAACGGTCTGGCAATAACGAAATGAAATTTGTTGAGATAGGTAATTGGAGTGGAATTGATGGTAAACTTTCACTCAGTAACAACTCTAAGATCATGTGGAATGGTTGGAGTGCAGAACAACCAATCTCAACTTGTTCAGACGAGTGTCGTGCTGGGTTTTATCCGGTCAAAGAAAGTGTGAGATGCTGTTGGAAGTGCGTTGAATGCGAGACTGATTTTATAAAGCCTAAGGCTGGACAGGACAAATGTAGGAAATGCCCAAGTGGTTACGTCTCCAACGCGCCGAGGACCAAATGCGTGAAGCTGAAATCTGACTTCCTCTCCTGGGGAGATGTTGAAGGGATTAGTGCAGCCATACTCGCTGTTATTGGAGTTTTTATATCTGTCAGTGTCTTGGCAGTTTTTTACAAGTATCGCAACACAGCTGTGGTAAAAGCATCCAATCGAGAGCTCTCGTTCGTGCACTTGGGATGCATCGTAGCTATTTTCGCTCTACCGTTGGTGACGATTGGTAAACCAACAGTAGCTGGCTGCACAGCATTTCCATTCTCCTTTGCAATTCCTTTGACCCTCTGTACTTCCATAATGCTGTTAAAGACAGACAGACTCCTGCGCATATTTCAAGCCAGGTCTCGGCTGACCGCTTCAAGCAGCTATCTCATCAGCAATAAGATGCAGGTGATCGTTGCGGTCATAATGACTTTAGTTCCAGTTATTCTGACAACGATTTGGCTGATTGTTGATCCACCCAATGTCATGATTAAGGTTGACAACTCAAGAGAAGGATGGCAAATAATTAGCTGCGACGAATCTCACGAACTCTTAAACATTGTTATTCTGGCGTACGTTTTGATTATTGCCCTGCTATGCACTTACTTTGCTTTTAAAGCCCGTAAGCTTCCTGAAAATTTCAACGAAGCAAAATTCATCTGTTTCGCCATGTTTGCGTTTTGTATTTTCTGGCTGAGTTTTTTTCCCGCCTATTATGACAGCACAGGCTCGACGCGCAATTTCGTGTTTTGTTTAGGAATTCTTAGTTCAGGCTATGCTGTTCTGTGCATCATGTACGTTCCAAAACTTCGCGTGATTCTCTTTCATCCTGAAAACAACACTACTGAGGCATTCAGGGCAACAACTATGGTGGCCATGAAGAAAGCAGGGGTAGTTGTTTCTTCCAATAGTGGGACGCCTCCCCGAATAACACCACTTCCTTCCCCTGTACCTTCAAGGCGTAATTCTCTCGACTTGGTTGTTACAAATGAAGGAAGAACTTCTGCAGTGAGCATTGGTCGGACGATTTTACCATCATTGACTCAGTAAGGTCACAGTTAGTTTTTAATGAACAATGCTCATTGTTCCTTCCCCTCTACCCTCAAGGCGTAATTTTCCCGAACCGGTTGTGACGAATGAAGGGATGACTTCTGCAGTGAGCGTTGGTCGTACGATTTTACAATCATTGCCTCAGTTAGGTCAAAATTAGTGTTTATATTTAACAATGCTCATTCTCTTGTTAAACTTACGACAGTACATTGGGTGGACTATTGCCATAACAATCTTGATTTCATGGCTTGACAAGAATGAACATAATTTGATTACTGGGAGTGAAATCCATAAAGAGAGCAATAAATCTTCGGCTGGCTTTGATTTTTAAGGCTCTAAATCTCTTCTCCTTATGTGATATCCTAACGACTCTGGTTTCGTAAGACGGAGTGAATAATTTTCATAATTGTTTGATGTTAGACATTTGCACTTGATTTAATAAGTAATACACAGACCTTTTACCCTAAGTAGTATATCTAATCAACTTAATTAATGTATCATGTCTTCAGGTGGAACTATCATAGATAATTTTAGAAAGAGAAAAAGGCTGTGCAGTGTAACATCTGATCGCTTTCTAATTATTTTTGGAATTAGTATTTAGTTAATAATTTTTGTTTTGTTGTCTCATACTTCCTCGTTAATATTTTTGATCAGTTTGTCATCGTTTTGTCATCAGTTACACCTTCACTTTCGTACGGTTGCATACCGAGCGTAGTTAAGCATTCCCCTTATGTAAAACCCGGTTTCCTTCTTAGCTTAGTTTAAGCTAGAGTTGCGCTAAGCGCAATTTTCTGTTATTAAAGCACTCTTTGACAGTTTATGTAGGCGATATCAATGTAAGAATTTTGCCGTTTGTTTGTATTTCGTTTATCCTAGTTCAATTATATTGTATTCACGGCTTCAGTTTTATGCAACCTGTAAGCTTGTTTATGTCAAATTAAAAATCAGGGTTTGAAAAGATATCTCTTTTGCAGTTTCTACCATCCTTTTCTTCTGTGCCGCTGTGGCGTGTTGAAAGTCTGCGAAATCTATCAGCTAAGAGATCTTTTTTAACCTTTGCTATGGATGGAACTTCTGAAAGAATTTAAGTCGCCGAGGTCCGCATTCTATAGAATGAATAAGATGCGGTTTGACGATTTGTCTCAAATTCAAAATTTACCGTTTGTGCATCAAAAAGGTAAATTTGGACTCTTTGCTCTATCCTCATGCGTAAATATCTCCACTGGCTTAAACATTTTAACTAATTAATAAACAATTAGACATCTTACCACAATAGACAATCTTTGTTTACCACAACCACCACAATCTTTGTCTACCACAATAGACAATCTTTGTTTTTTTTTTCCGAGAAAAGAGGCGGATGTTGGTTATGAAGTTCTACGAATTGTCGTAAAGGTGTTCATTGGCCCTTTACATTGTTTTGAATTTACAAAAGGTCAGTCAATTGATACGGTTCACTATTAAGAGAACTAACCAGCGAGCATCAACTGTGGCTTTCATCGGGTTTTTTTAGAGACATTTGGCGTGAGATTTGAAGGACAATTTGCAGTATACTTCCGCGAAAACAATATACCGGAAGCAACTGCATAATTTCTAAGAATTCTAAGTTTTCATTGCTGATTGGTCCATAAATAATCTTAATCGGTGGTTGTTTTAAAAAGGTTACTGAAAGATGTATTTCATGTTTTGCGTCACTCGAGGTACGAAACTCAATGAATTTTAGTGTGGTGCTTTCTGTCTGACGAATGAAGGACTTCCAATGTTTTTGAAGATGGAAAAACCGTTTGTAATTCATGAGGCCACAGACACTGTGATGTTATCATTTTCTCAGGTAAGAAACTTAAAACATCATCAGTTGCTGCAAGAGGCTGTCAGAGAACTATTACGCATGAATTATTATGCAATAATTTTAAGTAATGTGGAATACTAAATATTTCCTTTCACAAATAACATATTCAAGATCGTAAAATAAATCTCCTATAATTTTCCACATCTGTGTTCCATAATTAGCATTTCAGCAGGTACCTTGACATAAACTAAGAAACAATTTTCTATAGAAAAATATTGAAAACATTTAGTTCCTTTGGCAAAGGTAACGTGCAAAGGGTTTTGTCCAGACATGCACTGAAAGGTCATTTCCTCCTTCAAAATTTCATGAACCAAATAATATTTTCAACATTTCATTTTGTACATTTAATTTATTAACGTAACTTTTTTGTTCCAATCCAAAAGCATTATTGTTAGTTAATCGTCTGAGATTGGATAATGATTCTGCAAGATTTTATGACGATACAGAAACAAACAGCCAAATAAGTTAATCCCAGGGGTGGCAAAATATTCTTATTCAGCAGTTCATTCATTTATTGTTTACAGCTGCGTTCTATTGTAAGTAGTGCTTCTAGTGAAGGATACATTCATTGTCCATTATTTTTAACTTACTGCCGTCATTTAAGAATTGTTATTTAGTGCTTTAATTTGCAAGGCGAGGCTTTCAGCGAGGAACTTGAACCTTACGTAAACTGGCACATCGCAGCTACATGGAGCTACCTTTCAAATTCTAACACTAACAGTTCATTTGAGACAATCTTTTGGGAAAGAGCTTAAAAAGTAATGAATGAAGACGTACCAGCCATTTCATGCCACTTCACGAAACTTGAAGAGTGTCATATCAAACGTGATTATCATTTCAAGTTACCTTCTGCATTTAAGTTATTCCAGAGTATTAAAAAAAACAAGTTTTTTTTTATTGCAAAATTAACATATTGGGAGATTACGTTTCGTTTGTCATCAGCAGTTTTCTTGAACCTGATATATCATTTCAGTTTCGATAGAAAACTGTTGGGAAATAGCTACTGGATGTAAAGGGGTATTGCCAATACAATGCAAGTTGTTACTGCCTGAAACATGTATATCTGTGTGTTTAATCCAGCTTGCCTCTTCCAAACCATATTCAAAAATATTTAATAATGAAGAAGAGCTACCAGCAGATTAAGGCAATTGAATAAGTTATTCGTTATGCATGTTACATAAGTGACACATGATTTACTGTAGAAGTCTGGAAATAATAGATCACTTGGTTTTTGAAAACCCTTTTAGAATGTTGTGAGCACTGTTATTTTGTTAGGGGTCTGATGTAAGTTACAGATTTGTTCCTTTGCATTCTGTATATGGCCAAGACTCGGCCATTACGTCACCTTTATAATTTGCTTCTACCTTTTTTGGACAACCAAAGCAATCAGAGCAAGGTCTACACTTAATCACCATCAGCCATAATGACACTGATCAAAGAAATATTAGCAAACCTGTATTGTTGTAGTCAGACATCCAATATGGGAGGGTCTGTATATCCAAGGGTGTTTATAAATGGTTGTAACTTACCTTTATGAAATAATTTTTATTGTCCAACTTGTGGTTCTTCTTGGCCTCTCCTGTCAAACAAAGCATACAGTGTTTGAAATGTCTAACATTTAGTGATGGATAAATGATAGTGTTTAAAGAGAACACCGAAGTCGTTATTATGTAAAAGAACACGAAATTCAAGACACTCCATACGATGATCCTAAAAGAACATTTCCCATCTTTCTTAGCTACCTCTGGCATACCTTTTTTGAGCAGAATTCATTGAGGTTATAACTGTTAATGCATTGGCTGGAAACACTGATCAGCTGCATTTGGGAACAGCTTCATTAAATAATATTTTTCTTGTTGTACATAGCTTGTTTACGTTACTTATTGCACTCACAATTATCTCTTTTATTTTAGCGCAGTTAGAAGGTTAGCGCTGGACGTTCAAACAGATATATACATTACACAAGTAATAGCCATCCTTCATAACCCACATTAGCGACGAGAAAATCTTCGAGTGGCTCTGGGAACGAAAACTTGCCGTCAGTCCCAGCCCTCACTCAGTCACTGACTGCGCAAGAGTGCAAGATGGCGATTTAGGTGGAACACGGTAACAAAATCTTATATATCTTTGTGTAATAAGATGTGTTCATAAATATTCTCAGGACGTTGTAATATGAATTACTATGGAAATTTTGGATACACACCTAAAGTGGGTTTAGATATTCTAGATAGCATAAATACATGCTGCTTGTGACTCTCTTCTATCTTTATGTCTTGTTAATTTCCTCGAGAAAGTAACAAGAGTCATGCATTTATCTAGACCCGAAAACTTTTTAGAAACTGAAACGCGCAAAATACTTTCACAGCCTAGTTCCAATTTTCAGATTTGCTAAGGACTCACAGCGACACGTTATATTTAGGGCTTCAACGATGATTTTGTTGTTTGTTGAATCCCAGATCGATCTTTTTTGTCGAAACTGAATAAAGGGAATAAGCTTATCCTAGAAAAGTTCATAGAAGAACATAAGTTCGAAACACACAAAGATCCGACCACATTCAGTGTTATTCATCCTGATTAAAAAAGATGTGATCTAACACGAGCAAGCATGCGCAATGAATACAACTTGTTCATTAGGCCCGAAGAGGTATTTCAGCTTATAGCTGTTGATTTCTTTAAACAGGAAGCGCTCAAGATTACCGGCAAATTCACGCACAATGTTTATACCTATTGCCCTTTAAACGGAAACTATAATAACATTATTACCCAGGTAAGCAAAAACGTCTCAGGAAAGTATGTTCTCTTTAGGCGTCCGTATAATTTCGCTTGTTTATCAACCATGCATGTGTACATGGTTAGGGTAGTCCTTATATATATATTTGCATTTAACTCTACCACCTCATACATTTTGATACAAGCTGATATTATTTAGACGATTTTTACAAATATTTCTTTGGTTAGGTAGACGTTCGCCGACTTAGATCTCCGTCGTTAACTGTTGTTAGAATGTTGGCTTTAAAATGACGACATTCCGGCGCTTATGGCCTTTGCATGACATTCCAGAACAGCAAATAGCGGTAGCTTTATCTCTAATTTTTCTCAAGCAGCTAATTTCAAAGAATTGAAACAATGAGGTCATCAATGTTGAAGCTTTTCAAAAGACTCTAGCATGGTAATAGCACAAATGAAACGACAAATGACCGTAATGAATATTGCTTCAAGTTTTGCTTCTGCTGCACTGATTTTGAAATCCGAACACAGGTCACTAGCAGCAACACTGCTATTTGATAACATACACCAAGGTTGAAATGATGTTGAGCATATAGTGACGTCTTAATCATTTCGTAGAATTCTGCGAAAAGAGGCGGATGTAAAAATTGCTTTCTTCGAAAAGTTGTGTTTGTATAGTGTATTAGTTGTCATGCATACTCTCACTCGTGTCGGTCAGTTAGAGGGGAGGTTTCTGGCTATTGTTGCACGTAGATGTTTGTTGTCTTTCGCTGTCTTCTTAGGGCAATGTAAGGCTTGACCATGGATGCCACACACTCTTTGGTAAGTGAGTGTTTAGTCTGAAATAGTATTCGCGAATTGAAAAGCGTTTACCGGTATTAAGTTATACGCAATGAATTTATTTATAAGCAAACCTTACGAAGGATCTTCGCGGAAAAGCCATAAAAAATATATTATACTCGGTTTAAGACATTTGTATTCTTAGAATTACTACCGGAAATCAGTTATTGATTCCAAGAAAATCTCTTTTAAGACCGCAAACAGCCCTCGTTTCCCAAAGTTTATAAATTGAGACCCAAATGGAACATTCCCAGAAATGGCCCGGAAGTCAACATGCATATTCTGAGAATTCATTGTTCAGTTCTTGCAAAGTAGTAACAAGGCTTTCAATTATTGACTTTTGATTCCGTAAAGTATTGTACTCAATGCTTAATTTTTTTTTATCGACTGATTTCAACATGGCTAAAAATATGTAACTGGAATATTTACTAATGTTTGAATTCAGAGCTTAACTCTCAATTTAAAATTCTCATTATCTTACCAGCGTGGCAACGAAAATTTCTGGTTATATATAAAGGAAAAAAGACATGTTTCGTCTCCTCTCACTGTAGTTAGTTGGTGTTTGGTGGCCGAATTTGCTGAAATAGTGCTTAACCTAGGGGTACTTATTAGATGCAGCAGTTTTATCATACAATGAGTTACACGATTCTTCCTTCTGCCAAAAAAAAAAACCAACAGTATTTCGAAGTAGTGTGTTTGCATCAAGATCTTGGAAAATCATCCTACCTACTATATTAGCATACCTCAACCTTTAGTCGATCAGGTCTGTGAGGTTTTGAAGTGAAATAAACTAATTTGAATAATAAATTCAGTAGTTGGCCAGTATTTCCATTGTTTAAATTTTGCACTGAGAATTGCATGCAGAGAGTTTTGTTGAGTTACAATGGACATGCTTTCTGATGCAGATGTACATTTGAAGCAAAAGTTTTACGTTTACCTTTGAGTTTGGGACATGTTAAAGAAGCTGAGTAGAGTCGACAATGTTGTTTCAATATTTCACTGTTTTATTACGGATAAGGTAAACTTAAAACGCACTGTATGTGGCACAGCATAATTTTACACTTATTTATTGTGTCCAGTTTTTCATCTACTGTATCAAAGACACAAAAAGGTGTGAATATGAAAGCTATCTTCGCAGTAATGAACATTACTGCTCAAATAGTGTTCATTACTGCGAAGATCGCTTTCATTTTCACGTCTTTTCCGCAGTTCACATGTATAATTTTCATATATTCACAGTCATTTATTTATCAATTCACGGGTTTATATGATACCAACGTAATGACCAGCTCCCAGTTGGCTCGTTAGCTCTGTCGGTAGAGCACTGCACCGGTATCACAAAGGTCATGGGTTCAAATCCTGTACAAGCCTGAATTTTTTTCAGGCCTTATTTTCACTACTGCTCAAGTAATGTTCATTACTGTGAAGATCGCTTTCATATTCATGTCTTTAACCACAGTTCGCATATATGATTTTTATTTATTCACAGTCACACAAAAAGGTGTTATCATACACGTTATAACCTTGTTTCTCTGCATATCGAGAGAATAAGAGGCTTGGACCCTGAGCAACCCCACAAAGGCCAAAATAATGTAATCCTGGACAAACTGGTCATGGTAATTTTTTTCATTTTTTCCCAGAAACCATATACAAAGTCCTGAAGTCTCTCGCTCACGTATGAGCACTCTTCAAAATGCCCAGAGTGGTAAAACCACAAATGGACAATCCGAGAAGACAGGCCACGATAAAAAACCTATTATTCAGAGCCAGAGATTTAGTCACAAAAGAAAGCAGGTGGAGGACACAAGGAAAGGTGGGTCCACAGTAGCTGGCAAAAGTTTGATGGAGACCTCAAACGATCCTGGCTCAAAATATGCGCAAGATGATGGAACAGAGGGTAGAGGAGTACAAGGCACATCAGGGGCTGACAAGAGTTCAACGGTCTTGAACAATGAGCAGCAGAATACGACAGTAGAAGGAGGAGCACAAGACACGAATCGTAAAACGCCAAAGAGGCGGCGTTCAAGAACAAAACGCAAAAAAAACAAAAGTGCAGACAGCGGTGAAATTCCCGAGCTACAAAATAGACTGCCAGGTAAAGCGACAGAAAAAGACAGTGAAAGCCGAGATGGGATTCAAAAGCAAGAACATAGGCATTCGCCAAAGAAAGCTGGTAGTATTGATAGTGTTTCACAGTCAGCCACCGAGGGGCAGAAGAGCAGTAGTACAAAAGAAGTAACAAAGAAGCAAGACGCTGTCGAAAAGAACAAACAACCAAGCCAGAAAGTCAAGGAAAGAACAAACACGGTTGATTCCTCAGGGGGCAAAGATGTTACGATGGTTCAAAGTCATGTGCAAGCTGATGCGATGATAGCAGATAGCCGGAAGGAAGACGAATTTGGACAACGAGGGAGGACTACTCATCGGCAGAATAGACGTTCAGGGTCAAGAGGTGCTGTTGGGGAAAGCTCCCCCCTCCGTGCAGCTCAGGAAGGGCTAGAGAAAATAAAGGATCGAGAAAATGCCCAGAGCCGAAAAGAAAATCAAAGTCGAAACGAAACAAGCCAAACTGTAAGGATAGAGAGTAAAGAGAAACAACGACCAATTCCTAAAGAAAAGAGACTGGCAAACGAAAGACAGAGTGCAGTTCTCAATGGTAACAACAACCTGTCGGAAAACGAGGCACGTAGCAGAGAAACTGAAATTGTAAGTGATCACGTGAAAATCGTGTCCGCAACCAAGGAAGGAGTCCCTTCGAGCAGAGAAAAAAAAGCAAAACAAGCAATTAACAGATTGGAATCTCAAAGAAAGCCTCCATCAGTCAATGCTATGACAGGTTTCCTCACAAAAACTCCACAAGAAATCGTTAATTGGTTAATCCGAGATCATTCATCCTTGTTTAAAAAACAACTTAAAATCAAAGATGAAGCGGTTGCTGTCCTATTGAAACTTCTGGCCAAAGCTTGTGATTGCGAGTCTTCCAGTAACCTTAAGAAGCTTTTCAAAGTGTTATCATCATCCTGGCTGCTCAACCGAAGGGCTTTGGCCATTCTGAACCAGCTAACTGGGAAGGAATCGAAGACATCCCAAAACGAGCATTTTACTATGGAAACAATCAGGGAAATGGCTAAAGTGCAGACAGAGATCCTTAGAAGACACCCAACTAAAAAGTACCCTCTGATGGAGAAACTCCATGGGCTGGTAAATGCTCGCAAGTTACAAGATCAAGGCGTGATCTCTGTTGTGCAAGAGCAACAGAAACTGTTGAGTAAGGAGAAAGTTGCACAATGCAAAAAAGAGGCAGTGCAAAAGAGAAAAAGTGCCAAAGCTGGTAATGGTTTCTTTTTTTCCTTAAATTTAGCAATTGATTGTATTTTGGCCCCCAGGCTAACCATTTCCATTCCATTCTTGTGTCCTTTTATGACAAATGACTAAGTTAAAGAATAAAGGGTAAGAGCATTAACCCTTCGCTCTGAAGAAGGGCTAACGCACGAAACGTCAGCTTGACAACTCTTTACAGTTGCCAATTTACGTTATCAACTCAGTTGATAATACTAAATTACCCTGTTTTGACTAAGTTAAAAGCCTGTTCCGACACTGCATGGCAAAATGTGCAACAAGCTGCAGTTAATTCCTAAATCTTGTAATCGCTTTCTTAGTTTGCACAGAGTAATAACTATGTTTCGGTATCATTTTCAATCTACAGATGTTACCGATGTTAAGATGAAGCCGCCCGGGAAAAGCTCAGAACCTCCAAACTTGGAAGCAAAACAAACTGTTGCTACAACTATCGAAGGGAAGAAATTTCGCAAGAGTACCTTCCCTCTCGGTGCGGCCGAGCAAGGGCTGGAGCAAACAAAGGATGGAGAGTATGCGACAAGTCAACAAAAAGTTCAAAATGGAAATGAAATGAGTCAAACCGTTGGTCGAGAGAACAAATCAATAAAAGAAGGAATTCCTAATGAAACGAAAGAGGAAAATACAAGTCAAAATGGATTTATCAACGGCAATAGCAACTTTTCAGAGAACGGGGTACAAAGCGGGGAAATTGAAAGTGATCGGGTGAAAAACCGGTCCGAGAATAAGGCAGAAGTTCCTTCGAGCAACGGAAAAAAAGCAGAACAAGCAATTGACAGATTGGAATCTCAAAGAAAGCCTCCATCAGTCAAAGCTATGACAGATTTCCTCTTAAAAACTCCGCAAGAAATCGTGAAGTGGTTAATGCTGGATCATCCTTCCCTATTTAAAAGGCAACTTAAAATCAAAGATGAAGCGGTTGCTGTCCTACTGAAACTTCTGGCAAAAGCGTGTGATTCCGAGTCTTCCAGTAACCTTATAGCGCTTTTCAGAGTGTTATCAACATCCTGGCTGCTCAACCGAAGGGCTTTGGCCATTCTGAACCAGCTAACTGGGAAGGAATCGAAGACATCCCAAAATAAGCATTTTACTATGGAAACAATCAGGGAAATGGCTAAAGTGCAGACAGAGATCCTTAGAAGATACCCAAATAAAAAGTACCCGCTGATGGAGAAACTCCATAGGCTGGTAAATGCTCGCAAGTTACAAGATCAAGGCGTGATCTCTGTTGTGCAAGAGCAACAGAAACTGTTGAGTAAGGAGAAAGTTGCACAATGCAAAAAAGAGGCAGTGCAAAAGAGAAAAAGTGCCAAAGCTGGTAATGGTTTCCTTTTTTTCCTTAAATTAAGCAATTGATTGTTTTTTTGCCCCCAGCCTAACCATTTCCATTCCATTCCTGTGTCCATTTTTGAGCGTATCGACTATTGTCTATTAGACGCTGGCAAAAATTGCAACAAACTTCAATGAATCTTTACTAACTTGTATCGCTAAGGAGTATGATAAAACCCGCAAAACTACCACTTATTTTGCACAGCAGAGTAGCAAATATGTCTTGGTATCACCTTCAACTTACAGATATTACCGATGACAACTTGAAGCCTCCCGAGAATTTTCGCTTGCTGAGTGTTATTCCAACTCGTGAGGACATCATTTCAAACCAGGGCCAAGACCAAAAGCTGTTCCTCAGAAAGAACAAAGTTGAAGGGCACTACAACGACGAGGAACACTATTTAGACGTTCAGTTTCGGCTTCTACGTGAAGACTTCTTAAGACCTCTTCGCAAAGGGATCCAACACTTAATGGGTAAAGACGTCCCTGATGATACCGATGACGATAATGTAGGAGATGTCAGAGTCTACAAAGATGTGAGAATACTACGGCCTGCGTGTACTTCAAATGGAGTCGCATTCAAGATTAAGTTTGATGTTACAGGTTTCAGTCGAGTTCGATGGGAGAACAGTAAGAGACTGATATTTGGATCATTGTTGTGTCTATCGAAGGACAATTTTAAGAGCTTCGCTTTTGCCACCGTCGCAAATAGAGAACTAAGCGATATAAGAAAGGTAAGAGTACTAGTTACTGAAACAATAATCAATAATCATGGACTGCTTCCAAGTATTTTGTTTTAATGGACTCTAGCTATTTCTTTTCCCATACCCCAATATAATACGATCAGGAATTAAATGGATCACAGACGGACCATTTGCCCTTGCCTTTAAACCTTGTTCAGCTGTTTCGAGCGAGGAAACTCTGCACAGTGCACTAACCTCTTGGATTCAGTCACTATGTATCAGTGCAAACATCCAACTTACCTTTACTAGGAAAGAAAGAGAATTCAAGTTGTCCTTTATGTTGTCGTATTACAGCATGTGAATATAGAAGCTGTTATCCTGTCTGCGGGAATACAATTTTTTTAATCTTCTGAATTTTTTTTATTATAAAACTCAGGGCGAACTAGAAGTGCAGTTTGTCTCGCCTGGTGGTGAAGCCAGAATACACACGGGAGATTTATGCCAAATGGTCGAGTCCATAGCTTTCTTTGAGGCATATCGACCAGTGCTTGAAGGATTGAAGACGGTACCTTCCGGAGAATTTCCTTTTCAGGTAATAATCAATGTGTCAGTCTAGGAATGTTCGCCAACTTAAGACTGAGCATGTCGACATATAGTAGTGCTCGTAGTATTCAGGTCTCCTTCAATCCAACTTGTAAAACTTTTGCTCAATGGGTTGTGTCCTCCAGAGTAGTACAATAGGAAATTATTTATTCTGGCGTGAAGCCAAACTATATCATGGCGTGAAGCCAAATTATATAATAAGATCAAATGGAATTACTGGCGGATGACCGATGAAGCATGTACTGATCTTGAAGCCAAAGGAAAACACCTTTCCTCTAAGTAACCGTCAGTGGAATTCCTTAAAGCTTTTCCTTTGTTTCCAATGCCAACCGGCGTGGAATATTTATCAACATGGTGTTGACTTTTTTTCAGAGATACATTGTGAAGTGTCAGACAGATGTACAACCACCAGCCTACCTAAGGAAACCCGGTGGTCACCATGCAAAGTTCGATTTTTCTCCTCTTTTTTCAAACGAAGAATCACTTGATCACAAGTAAGTGAAGACTCGGCAGGTTCTCAGATGCTATGTTAATTCATCTGCTGACTAACTGACCACTTAAAACCAAATAAGTGCCCCTCTCATGTACCTTTGTTAATTTTATGTGTGATGTTCCAAAGATGTCTTCTGCCAGGAATTACGGATCATAGGAAAAAGGACTTGATTTTGATGGTTAACGGTTTAAGTTGTCCATTTTGATTGGTGGCGGTTAAATTTCCGCCTTTAATGGCCGACGGTTTGCCCCAATGATACCCTCTTACAGATGTGACTAATGAAGTATTAATAAATTGTAACGGTAACAGGGTTGTGATCAATCTGTTGAAATGTGTTCATAAGTTGTCATGAGGTAGTCTGCATTCATTTTCAGGTCGAGTCCCGCATGTGCGCCAAAGCGTGAGACTCCTGGTGGTGGTCTTAAAGTCTCAGGTAAAAGAGAAAAAAAAGTTACAGCAAAATCATGTTTTATGCTCTCCTTTTTTTTTTAACTTTTAAAGAGGTTTAGTTGTGTTTCTGTCAATGAGGCACTTGTAAAGATAATTTCAAGGGTGATTTTAAAAAAGCTGTTTCGGAAAGACCTGATGCTAGTAGCATCAATGGATGATTTCAGTTCAACGGTTTTGTTTACATTATCTGTATGTTCAAAAGATACTACATAACTGGAACAAGAGCAAACATCATCTAGGGTGAAGTTGTTTTAATTTGAAGTATATACCCGGGGTGCTGGTGCGTACAGACAGAGAATTTTTTTCGATTAACCGTAGAAATAGCTCATATCAGACTTGAGTGTATGTGTGCACGTTTAGACCCACTTTGATATCATTTACTAATTTCTAGTCTCTTTTTGGGTATTAAAATTAGTCTCGCAGATATCATAGGAATCCCTCTCTTTATAGATAATATCATATTTATGAAGCTCTATGTCAAACCACACTTGTCAATCACGACAAGGTTGGCTACCGCAGACTCTCTCAATTCCAAGAAATATGTTTGTTACAGTAGTATGGTCAAATACAGGTTGCGTCAAATGTTGGCGCAGGCCAGCAGTTGACGCATAGCTGATTGTAACCCCTACTCTGAGTTCCTCTTTGGAATTACAATTTCTAGGTAACCATGCTGGACTATTGGTCTCAGTGTTGGACCCAGCCTCCTGGCCGGCGGCGGAGGATCTGAAGTTGGATGATTCACAATTTAACGCCTTACAGCTGGCGCTGACCAAAGAGTTTGCAGTAATCCAGGGACCGCCAGGCACCGGAAAAACCTACATTGGATTGATGGTATTTTCTCCTTTTTTTCAGGAGATTTTTTCTTAAGATCGAAATTAAAAATAGATAGTTGGCATTTACCTAATCTCATATCTCTCTCTAGCTGCTGGGGAGGCATGTCAAATTTTTTTATGAAGCTTTCCTAAATATGTACTTTCTAGAGTTAAGTGCTGTAATCGCTATTGACCAGAAGAAAACAAGAAGTTTTATCGATACCCTGCGCGCATAACGTCTAAAAGTACTTCTTTTAATAAGTGCTTTTCGTTGCTAAGGATATTGAACTCATTATTTTCTTTTTGTAAAATGTTTTACAGATAGCAAAGGTTCTTTTGCACAACACAAGCGTTTGGCACGGAAGAGAAGGAGGACCTATCCTTGTCGTCTGTTACACTAACCACGCCCTGGACCAATTCTTGGAAGGAATCCACGCCTTTCACCCGGAAGGAATTGTCCGTGTTGGAGGAAGAAGTAACAGCGAGACCATTCAAGAATGTAGTCTCGCAAAAATTAAACAAACAAGGAGGGAGGTAACTGAAAATCATATGTATAAAATCTTAAGCGAACAGACACTCCACTGGCAATTTAATGACGGAACAAATTCACTAGCAACGTTTTCTGGCACAGTGGAAGGTAGGCCTTGAGAGCTTTAAAACATTTAACAACTGTAAGTGATGAGAATTATGACCAAACACCGTCATATATTTAATAGAAACAGTTTCTTAAAATTCAGACACAAAGTTCACGGTTATGGCTTGTTGATCACCGAAGCGAGTGTAGAAACTACATAACTCAAATTCATATTTTAGAATGAAATGACTGAAACTGCTTTCAAAGCTTATGATACTAATAATTCTGTAAGTATATGGCATACCAAAGATACTAATTATTTGTGAAAGCATGGATGTATATATATATTGATCTGTTAATTATTTAGGAGAATCTGACACCTGTTAAAATCAGAAAAACTTATGGTAAGATTCGAGGAGAAATGAAAAGTCTGTCAGCCATGATTGATGATCACGAGGAAATGTTGCACGAATTATTGAGGACTTTGCTTCACGAGGATGAGCTTGTGGATTACGGCATGGTCCAGAAGCACTACGATTCCTTGACGAGGGGATCACGAAATAATGGAGCAAAGAAAAGAGAATCAGTCATTCCTCAGTGGCTTGGGCTTCCCGTAGAGCCAGCGGACCCTTACCAGGAAGGTAGGATATTTTCGCAATATGGAAGGAGTAAAAATATCACGAGTTTTGATTTTTTTTTTGTTTCGGCAACTAAGTAGAGGGAATTTTTTTTTTTGTCTTGACACAAGTGTGGGGCAAACAAACAATTTTTTCATACATAGAAATATTTCTCAAGATGCACCTTTCGACAGATCTTTTTAAACAATCTAAATTGTAGGTGCAGAGCCACCTTAAGATATCTATGATTTCAGTCGAAGCAACCAGTTTTCGGTGGAAGTGACCGTCATTTCTTTTCGCTTTATTGGTTTTTAATCGACCACTTTACTTGATCCCACCTCACCAGCATTCATGACAATAAAATAGTGTATTCCGGGATACTTCTCTTGCATACTTTTTAACTGTGACATCATTTTATAATAACCTGTGAATTCTTTGCATCTGTTTCAGGTTTCTCTCAACCTCTTGCTATGTTTCCCTTTAATGCTGAGTGTGGAAGTCTGGAGTATTTCTCTCAAGAAAATATAGCTTATTTATCACCACGTGTTCGGTACGCCCCAGGTGTTGATGGGAGTCCAAGAGGCTCTATAGAACTAACTGGATCTGCTGACTCGTTCATAGAGATTCCAAATTGGTTGGGAGGGTTTGCAGACGCTGGGATTTCCATAACGTTGCTAGCATTTATCTACCCTTTGGGAGGATGCGGACCAGTTGTTAGCTATGAGGTTCACGGTTGTGGTGTTCAACTTTGGCATGGTGGTTTTGAGGGAGAAATGGGTGTATTGACAGCTTGCTTCACTCAAAGAGATCTTCTGCCTTCCGCGTCTTATCTAGGAGCAGCTGTTTTGCGCATGAATGAATGGAACTTCATCGGTGCCTCTTATGATCACGACTCTGGATTTGCTCGTTTGTGGCACGATGGAAATGAAGTAATGGCTGTATTTATTGGGGAGAATTCTTATTTGGCGACGCAGTTCCCCATAAGGATTGGTGCTCTCGCGAGCACCTGGGTGGGGTGTAGCTTCAAAGGGAGAATTTCGCATTTGCACATATACGCCGAGTCACTGACAGCCGAGAACATTCGAGCAGTCGGAGGCATGCCTTCACACGGTAAGTTTAATTAGTTTAAATCTCTCTAAAAGGAGATTAAAGTTTTAGCAGGAGTCAAAATAAGAGACTTTTTCCTCATGCTCCTCCTCACGCAGATTCAATTAATTCCAACCACTTTTCTTACAGAAAAATAGGCAAAGAAAAACTGCGTTACATTTAGATGCAATAGATGACGCCTACTATGTTGGATTTCATTCTTTTTCAGAGAGATTTCTGAAATGTGATTGGCTCAGACCAGAAGCATTTTAACCAAATTTTAAACACTTACATGTAAAAATCACAGTTTCCATGGTAACCAAATTATATTGAAAATATGTATAAAGAAAACGATTTGATTTGCAGTATAATTAAAAAAAGAATCATGATTTCTTCGGAGTATTTGGGATAAATGCCCGCTCATGATATTTCAACATTTCCCCAACATCACTTGCTTCCTCGCGGCTCGTAATATTTTGGTGAATTTTTAAATATCACGGGCAGTTTTTATCCCAATACCCCCTAGAAACCATGCTATTTCCTGCACTAATTTACTGTTTATCTTACTTCTGTGATAAATGATGAAACTCAATTTTTTAAACAGAGACTTACAGGTTCAGCGAAGAGAACGCAGGAGAGGCAGGAGGTAAAAACAACGAAGAACAAGGAGAATTTGACTACAAGGAGAGTTCAGCTGATTTTCGATTTGACGCTAATGTCTTGCAAGATCGAAGGATATTAGAAACGGATGAGGTTACCAGATTTGAGCGCGAGTCTTCCTCGTCTCATTTGAACACGAACGACACGAACGATGAGTGCGAGTTTCCAATGTGTACTCATGAAGGTGCATCAAGGGGCAACTGGCAATTCCAGAATTCAAAGCGAATCAAGCAAAAGATTAAACGAATTATTCAGAGAGAGCTTCAGCGAGAAGACGTTATGAGTGAAGAAGAAGCCTCTGAGGTAATTTCGCAAACCGAATTTGTTTGTCTATAACTTAACGAACGTATATCGAGAAATGATGAAGAAACCATTGAGGCACGTGGTTGATCCAAACCTCATCTCCTATGAGGGTAAATAGTGAAAATGTTCTTCTTGATGTCGATTGTTACGTTTTAGGTGGAGGATGTGTGGAATTTGTCTGAGAAAAACCGCTGGCGTCTATATCGCAGATGGATGTTCGATGCACGTGAGACTTGCGCCGAGCATATCTGTGATTTCCAAGAATTGTATGATGATCAAGTTCTTCAGTTAAAAGAAGTAAGGAAACAAGAGGAATGCGAGATCCTTAAAAAAGCTGATGTCATTGGAATGACCACGACAGGTAAGCGGCGACTTAACGAAAACCCGACAGTACTGAGTAGTCGTATAATAGAGGTTTCTTTCATTTTTATTTGTGCAAAGCAGTCATCAAGATGTACTTAATTTGGCTAACCACGCATCCTGTTAATTTCGTGGCCGACGAACTGTCGATATTTTCTGACTGAAGGAGTTCGACTATAGAAAGGATAACAAGACTATTGACATATAATTCTGCAAATACTGCTTGGTCCTTAATAGCTATTGCGTCAAAGAAAATGGTCTTTTTTGCCTTCCCAACAACAGATCCGGGTTTCGGGTTGAATCACCTGGTACAAGGTATTCCTGTCACTCACACCAGGTTTAAGTGGATCGTTTTATCTCCATCTCTTTTGGTAAACGGTGTGAGTAATTCATGTACACAGAATAATCTTCTTAGTTCTTCCCGCATTTTGGAAGAATAGTTAAAGTGTTTAGAGAATTTGAGAAGAAAACTCCAAAGATAATTACCACCAGCTAAATCGAAAACGAAGCTTTATGTTAAACTGATTCATTAATTGTTTAGAAATTAAACAAATGCTATGTCCTTAATGGTTTGTATCAAGGTGCTGCCCGGTATCACAGTTTGTTACAAGACATTCAACCGACAATTACTATCGTGGAAGAAGCCGCTGAAGTGCTAGAAGCGCACATTGTAACCTCTCTAACCAAAGGATGTAAGCATTTGATTCTGATTGGTGATCATCAGCAGCTCCGACCCAATCCCACAGTCTACGATCTCCAAATCAACTACGATTTAGACGTATCCTTGTTTGAGAGAATGGTAAAGAACGGAATGAAGTTCTCAAGGCTGAGCCTACAGCACCGAATGAGACCAGAGATCGCCAAGATGTTGGATCACATTTATGTAGAACCGAAACTGGAGAATCACGAGTCTGTTCTTAAATTTGAAAACGTAAAGGGCGTGGAAAGAAATTTGTTCTTTGTGGATCACAGAAACAAAGAGGTATTAGAAAGTGACTTGTTTTTTTGTCGTAAATTAGAAGAATCTTCTGCATATATTTTGTCCAAATAAGGGTGCATTATTATGGCATCATTTGAATTAAAAGAAAAAGAGAGCTTGATAGGGCGATGCAATCTAAAAGGCGCTCCTCGCCGCGTGTGCATGTTTTTTTACATGACACTTTGCATTATCCTGACTTCCCCTTTATGCTAGTTTTAATGTGTATTATACTCGGTCCTCAGTAGATCAGACCTTTCTGTTGAATTGTATATGCCATTTTTCGTTCTTTTGGATCATACCGATTGACTGTGTGAATCTTTTTATTTCTCCGTGCAGAATTTTATTCGTGAAGGAAAAAGCAAATCCAATGCCCACGAAGCAAAATTTTTGACAGGACTATGTCGTTACTTCATTCAACAAGGTTATCAGCCATCACAGATAACTATTCTCACAGCCTACAGTGGACAGCTCGTCGAATTCAGGAAAGAGATGATAGACGACAAAGAGTTTTTTGAAGGAGTTCGTGTTACAGCAGTGGATAATTTCCAAGGAGAAGAAAATGACATCATTCTTCTTTCGCTCGTCCGCAGTGAAAGGATTGGTTTCCTCAAAATTGCAAATCGTGTTTGTGTCGCTTTATCACGAGCTCGTAAAGGCTTCTACATCATTGGAAATTCGACACTTTTAGCAGAGGAAGACCCTAATCTTTGGGCAAAAATCATCGCAGATATGCAGGAGGATGGCAATCTAGGCAATGAATTGAAACTGGTTTGTCAGAACCATCCCCAGAATGTAATTCACGCTTCTTGTGCTGAGGATTTTGAAGACTCTCCCGAAGGAGGTTGCAAAGAAACGTGTATGATGACGCTGGAATGTGAACACGTCTGCGAGAGATTATGTCACCCGATTGATCTTGAGCACAAAGAGAAATTTGCTTGCGAGAAGCCTTGTACCAGAACCATTTGTGACCTTCAGCACATCTGCCCCAGGACATGTGCCGAAAAGTGTGGTCCTTGTATGGAGAGAGTGGTGAAGGTCATCCCGGGATGTGATCACGAGCAGCTTGTCCCTTGCTCCATCGATGCTACTGCCTTCAAGTGCCAGGTGAGGGTGTCAAAGGAAACCTCTCCCTGTGGCCATATCAATGAGGTGGAGTGTTTTGTGGCCCCCGCTGACATCACCTGCAAGGAGCCTTGTAGTAAATTAGAGTGTGGACATCCATGTCCCGGTAAGATAACAGGTCTAAGCTTTTCTTAGACATAATATTAGGATCTATCTTTTAGAAATAACGGGGGAGCAAATCCCTTCCAAGAGCTGCTGTCTGGAAATCAAAAGCAGACCGAAAGTGAATCTTTTAAGGGCAGCTGAAACATCTTTTGGGCATCGGCCGGAGTCATTTTCAGAGAGGATAAGTTTTATAGCTCCACGTAAACTCAAGTTTATCGTTTATTAAGTTCAGCAAGTAATGCACGGGTGGTAAGATCTGATGGTGCGTTACCTTAGCGTCCCTGTATGCATTCATTTTTTTCTCTAACGGGGCTAGGAGCGACAGAACGTTCAGCTAGAAAGGCCTCGGAAAATGTTATCTAGTCATAAAGAATGTTTGGAAGGTTTTTTCAAGTAACCAATTGTAATTAGCTGTTCAACTTTCACTCTAGAAAGAAAATAAATTAACTAGAAAACTCCTCTCCTCTGCGCACTTTGGCTGTGCTATTACCTACCTTCGTCACACATCAAAACGGTAAGGTATGTTGACGGGAAGCAACGATAGCGGCACCACTGTTGATGTTTGTTAATCCTTTATCTTAAAGTTTTTCTTTTAATGCTTTTCGTTTAGGTTACTGTGATCGATGTCAGGGAGGCCGTCTCCATTTGCCATGCCGGTCTCCATGCAGCCGAACACTTTTCTGCGGCCACACTTGTGTGGATAAATGTGTAAAGTCCTGTCCACCCTGCTCATCAAAATGTCGTAATCATTGCGATCACCAAATCTGCGAACGGAGTTGTGGTGATCCTTGTCAGCCATGCTTTGAGGAGTGCTTATGGCAGTGTCCACATCATAAATGTACTAAACGTTGCGGAGAGATTTGCGACCGACCGAGATGCGATGAGCCATGCTCTAGGCTGCTACCGTGTGGCCATGTGTGTGTCGGTGTTTGTGGCGATATTTGTCCCGAATTATGCCGAGTTTGCGATGCGGTTGAGTTCCGCGAGAGTGCGTCTGGAGCAATGTTCATTGAACTTGTTGACTGTGGTCACGTGGTTGAAGTTGGGCAACTGGACAAATGGATGGACGGAAGAGATAAAGCCGACGCACAGGCTGGAAAGGACGATGCCGAAATCAGATATAAAGTTTGCCCGGAGTGCAGAACTCCAATTCTGTACAGTCGTAGGTATGGAAAACTAGTCAAGGAAATTCGTGCCGATTTTGAAGCTATAAAGCGTCGAGTTCGTCTCGCTGATGTCACAAGCATTGACCAGATACAGAAGATTCGGCAAGAGGCTCAAGTGGTCAAAGAAATTCCGAAGAAATTGCTTGAGGACATCGCCAAATGTGGCACCGGTGGTCGTAGTGCTTGTGAAGAAGTCAACACTTATGAAAATCGAGTGACTTTCCTGAAATTTCTTGGAAGTTTAATCACAAAGCACAAGATCACAAAAGAATCCAACTGTGAGATATATGACAGAATAAATCTCCTGAAAGCACGGGTAATGATGAGGCGGGATTGCTTCAGTGAACAGGAACTCAATGAATTTCGGAATGAGTTGTTACGAACAAAGCTTCTGGTGTCTTTCAAAGGCTTGACGACTACTCTCGAAACTAACAAGTCAGTCCTCAGTCTCTGTTCTGGTGATGCCAAAACTGTAGAATCTATAAGAAGTGCTCTGGAATCCGGCAAAGTAATCGGTACGTATACGTAGTCACATAATTTATAGAAAGCTAAATGCTATTGTGCGTCTGTTTGCCCCGTCAAACATATTTCATTGTTCGCATATAGAGCACCACCTCACCCATAAGCCTGTGAGCAATAACTCTTTTTAAAGAGTATCTTATATGACTGCGCTTGGATACGAATTTTATCTTCGAGTACGGTGTTAATAACTTCTTTCATGAGTGAGAGGAGTGATCGAGTGAGATGTACACGAGAAAATTAATTCGTGTCCGAAAGCAGGCATGTATTTTTCTGTTTAAAGTAGATTGGTCATTTGAAGCAAATACAATTTTGAAACTCCGCATGAAAGAGCAACGATTGCAGAGATCACCCGCACGTAATCTCAGCTCGAAGAAAGCTACTTCAACTTTCGGCATGAAATAGTGCAACAATTCCTCGTAATTTCCCCGCTAAAAAAGTTAAGTCAACCAGAAAGCGTTTCTTAGATGTAGTACACCTTTTCGAGAAAAGTAAGAACCGCCTTTTTGATTAATACGGTTATCCTGACAATATTAATAGCTTCACATGTGAAGATACTGATGGTATACGTCCACTACGCGTGGTGAAGACATTATGGTTTGGAAACTGGAGAAATTCCGTCATTTAATCGATATAAAAATGAAGATACAAGTTATGATAAGTTTTTCGATCATGGTTCGCCACCAAACGAATCCAGATTTACTGACGCCGTAGCGTCCCACCTAATTTTTTAGTCTTTTCCACAAAAACTCCTCTATTTGCCCTGTTTGTATATTCGAGTATTTATTTCACTTTGAATATCTAAATTTAGTATATACTAAAACAGTAAATAGCTTTGAAGGCACGCCCTGATTGGCTACCCAAACTCCAAATATCCCGTGCTATTCAACTCCGAGCGACTCGCGCGGGATTTGCCCTCGAAAATATTGTAATCGTTGCTGGAATAAATTAGATAAAATTGTTTTTATGTGCTACATTTTCTCACTGTTTTAGTGTATATAAAAACAACTGTTCACCTCAGGTCGGTGTCTAGCGATGGATATTTACCTCACTCCTTCGTGGCTCGGTAAATATCCACCACTAGCCACCTCAGTCCACTTCGGTTTATTGATGTCAAATATGATTTCTCTGCGCCTTCTCAAGTCATTCATTCCAGTCGGTGGGACTGTGGATAAGCATGTGATGAGAGGTTACCAACTCAGTTGCACAACCGAAATAGATTCAATGATGCTGTGTCTTTCATTTTATAGCTCGTAACAAAATAGAAGAGTTCTTGGATGATATCAATGGAATAGAGCAGAGGCATGGGCTCTCAAAGAAAGAGGAGGAAAATTTTTGCTTAGAAAAGTTGAGGGATGAGATTGTCAAGTCGAAGCACTTAACACAAGGACCCTGGTACAAATGCAAGAAAGGTTAGATACACCTTGTTAAGATTTCTTAAGGAGTTACTGCGGAGTAGAAGGGTGAATACTGCCAAGGAAAACTCAGTGAAAGCAATTGCTGTAAATACACGGATTTATTTTGTCGAGTCATTTATCATTACATTGAATTAATGCATTTATTATCCAAATCATACACATCCATTCTTGTTCCCTTTAAGGTCATATTTACCCAGCTGCAGAATGCAGTGAAAACGAATTCTCGATTAAGTGTCCAGATTGTCTTGCAGCAGCAAGGACTACTGAATCACATACCAAGGTACTCATATCAAATATCTAGAGTGTTGCCAACTTGTCTCAGGTCTGAGAATGTACCTTCAGCGACAGGTAGAATTAAACCACAACAATAGAGTAGTAAAAAAATGGCGCTAAGGGAAAGAAAGCGTGCAACTTACCGCCACAAAGATACACTAAGCAGTATGGCTATCAAACGTGAGCAAGCCAGGCACTTGGTTCAAGAATTGAATATTTTTTAATAATTTGGCGTTTTATTTTTTATTGAGGAACATACGTTCTGGTTTTGTGGTATCCATTCACTTCAAAAACATCTGATACCAACATCAACTCTAATTGAGAGTGCTTTACTCATTTTTTCCACAGACCGTTCCTACTCCGGTGAAACTCAGCGAGTTCATGAATGCGACGTTTAAAAATGAGTTCGCGGTGAGCTCTAAAAGGCGGAGGAAAAAACGCCCATCCAAAACTTCCAAGGCCCACAAATGAGCTCTTGAATTTGAGAGATTTCTCAGACGTTCAATCATTTCAAACTGGGGATATTATTTTTATCGATTATCGTCTATCTTAACCGTTCCCTTCCTGATTTACAATTATATTCTTTTAGAAGTTCGACAAGCACTCTAATCAAAAAATGAACGTCACAAAAAGAATGATTTTATAGTCATAACCTACATGATTTACTGGTTACAAGAAACCAATCAACCGAAGAACTTAGTGTTAAATTGCTCCTTACCACACCAGTTGCGGGAGTTTGATTCTGCCGGCAACCACTCTGAATATTGGGGGAAGATTACTGGCGTAGTAGTTCTCTCCAAGCTTTTCGATAAAAAATTAAGTGCCAATTTTAAATGACGGTTTTTTACTTCCTGTAGGGAAGGGGTAACGAGAATTTAAAGCCTTTGCATTTATCTTGAATACGGCTATTTTGAATTGTTATGACCTACTGAAATAAGAAGTGTTTGGGAACTACTAAAATTGGGGATGTTTTGACTAAGTGTTTGGAAATTGTTTCGGTCTGTTAGGTCATTTTGGAATCCTTATGCGAGTCTTATGAGCCTTGTTTTGTTATGAGCTGACCTCCTTTTATTTTTACCTCTTGAGTGATGTGTCCTTGACCGTTGTGATAGGACTTAATTCTCGCACGATTATCGCCATCGCTAGTCATGTTTGGGTTTGTCTTTGACCTTGCTTAGAATCTTCAATGGAAGGTTTTGTTTGGGTTTTGGTTCTCGAATATTGGTTGACGGATGTTAAGTACTTTGTTTTTCGTTTCGAATGTCTTTTGAGATTGTTTTGGTTAACCTTCTAAAAACATGTTTACTCTGCCGAGGTCAGTTGTCCTGTAAGCCCAAACATCCCTACCGATAAAGTATTTAAGAGCGTGTACTAAGAGCTGAAGTAATAGAAGTGAGACCGAGTCCCAGAGAGTGAAATAAAGGTCCTGAACAGACTCCTGGTGCCTCCTGTTTGCACGCGTGGTGTTTAAGTTAGTCTACGTCAACTGTCCAGCAGAATTAAAACGACCTTTTTTTTCGTACTTTTCCCACGATACTAAAACCTATGCTCTCCATTTTTCATGGTACCAAATTAACTTTGGTTCATTCAGATCTGTTGATCAGTCAGTCAAAATCGCCTGGTGAATGAAGTCGGTTTTAAAAAGCAAATCTAGAACTAATCATGACATGTTTACTGTACTGGTTGAACCCCCAGTTATTCACGCCTACGCTACGAAACAGATTTCGCCCCATAAACGATGAAAACATTTAATCAAGTGACTATCTATAAGAGCCTTTTATCCTGATAAAGCCTTTATAGAAACAAAAATGGAACTTTGCCATTCCCTTTCCTTGCTTAACGCTTTTGAGGCAGCTCGCTTTTCAGTTTTCGTTGTCATCCTAGATGAATGGCAGCAGGTTGAGTTTTCTGTTTTGGCCCGGTAATCGATCTTCCTGGATTGAAAAGTCGATCCTGTACTAAGCGGTCACTCACAGGGAATGCCGGGCTACCGCTTAAAACAGGTTGACCACTTAATATTAGCTCCACAGAACAGAACTATTTCAAAAGTCGATAAAAATCCCCATTTCATGCTATAATTGACCACTTGATATACATGTACTCGCTCAAAAATACTAGTAATTCCTAGTAATTGAAAGATTTTTCTTAGTTTTATTCTAGTGGTTCCTCAGGAGGAGAACAACATAAAAGGGCCGTTGGACTCATTTGAGGGTGACCGCGACCGCTTAAGAAAGTTTAACATTGCAGTAATTAAGGGTGGAAATTTGGGAACTTTGGAAACCTACCGCTTAATAAATGGGGACCGCTGAATACGGTGCCACTTATTACAGGTTCGACTGTATTTTTCAATTAATAAATAAGCGGAAAGCATACTTCATTTCCCTTTTTCAGTCGTCCATCAACGATAAATCTTTCCACGCTTACTACAACTTTCCTCGTAATAGGAAAGTGTTTCTCGGTTATAACAGGTTTAACAGTAAAGACAAAGCAAGCTTAAAAGGCAGAGAACGCCAGAAATCACAAAGTGCACACATAATGTGAGTAAGTTCTATCAATCATGCGTGTAAATGTTCATATTTCGAAATATTTATCGTTGTAAATCGACGATATTTCAGAAATTAATTGTTTTCATTTTCTCAAGACGTGAGCGTTGGAAAAAGCAAACGATTAATGAAAGCGTCACGCATTCCTTTGGGAAAAAATTCTTACGCGTGCTAGTTTCACTTAAATCCTAGCAAACTATAGATCAGAAGAAAGCTGAATAACTGTAGTTTATGATAAAAATATAATTTAAGCGAGTTTTTCTTTTAGGAAGTGTCAGGAGCCGGTAAGGCGTGAAACGACCAAAGGTCCTTCTATTGAATTTATCGGGTATTGGACGCCGCAGCACAAGCAAATTGGCTGCACAGTCTATTCCCAAGGCATCAATCAACAAGAGTGTGTCAGGCTTCTTCTTTATTCTGATTGTTTGTTTAGATATCGGCATCTAGAGTTGGAGTAGCTAAAAATATCTGAGGCGTGTTGCGTAAATGGACGCACGGGACAAATATTTCAGAATTAAAAATTTCCCGACACGCTTTTGTTTGTCATTTTTCCTGGAATGTTTTGGCGAAATTTGACGAAAATCGGTGACATCTATATACCCTATAAATTCGCTCAAAGTAGATGTATTCCTCTCAAAATCAAGTGCAAGATTTTGGCTATCTTTAAAAGAAGGAACGGAGAATGGGAGAATGGAGAATGGGTATATACGTGGTACAACAAAGTCAACTTAAGGTAGAAGGGGTTAACGTGGAAGAATAAAGCTGACTAGGACATATCGTAAGTCTTACATGATTCTTATAGCATGAATATTGTCAGCCATTTTGTCGTCTATATGGCATTCAGCCATGGCGTATATACCGGAGAATGAAGTATGGAGAATGGAGAATGGAGAATGGAGAATGGAGAATGGAGAATGGAGAATGGAGAATGGAGAATGGAGAATGGAGAATGGAGAATGGAGAATGGAGAATGGAGAATGGAGAATGGAGAATGGAGAATGGAGAATGGAGAATGGAGAATGGAGAATGGAGAATGGAGAATGGAGAATGGAGAATGGAGAATGGAGAATGGAGAATGGAGAATGGAGAATGGAGAATGGAGAATGGAGAATGGAGAATGGAGAATGGAGAATGGAGAATGGAGAATGGAGAATGGAGAATGGAGAATGGAGAATGGAGAATGGAGAATGGAGAATGGAGAATGGAGAATGGAGAATGGAGAATGGAGAATGGAGAATGGAGAATGGAGAATGGAGAATGGAGAATGGAGAATGGAGAATGGAGAATGGAGAATGGAGAATGGAGAATGGAGAATGGAGAATGGAGAATGGAGAATGGAGAATGGAGAATGGAGAATGGAGAATGGAGAATGGAGAATGGAGGAATGGGGGAAGGGGGAATCTTTAAAATAGGGAATCTTTAAAATGGGGAATCTTTAAAACGGGGAATCTTTAAAAGCGGAAATGGTTAATATGGACCAATATCGACTTCACAAAACGGAAAACCCTGTAGATCAGACTATTTAATCATAATTGCTAACCGAGCCGATGACTGATAGAAAAAAAAAGAACAACTTTTCCACAGACCGCTCATACATTTGGTCGATTTCATTCCACGCTTTAAAAGATTCTCCGTTTAAAGATTCTCGCTCTTAAAGATTCCCCGTTTTAAAGATTCCCTGTTTTAAAGATTCCCTATTTTAAAGATTCCCCATTTTAACGATTCCCCATGTCCCATTCCTCATTCTCGATCGTTCAGTGGAGCGTTGAGAAGGACGACACAATAATGGGCAAAGTTGCCAAAGGCAAAGGAAAACCCCCGCGGCAAAAATGGAAAAAACGGAAAATGTGCTGAGAAGCAAGACAGCGAATCGACAGTCAGCTTTCAAAATTACGGTTTGAGGCGGTTGTTTATGATTTTGTTTCATGACTGGTACTTGAATAAATGACAGGAAACCTTGTTTTTAACTTAATGTATGACAAATTTTGGTTTGACGCCGACTTCTGTGCCAGTCGCTTTCACAGATAATTTTTTCCTTTTCCTTGACAGAATGGTTCTCTTTCTTTCTCGTTTGGGCCTGTTTTTTTTTTTTCTTTTTTCACCAAGGACTTTCTTCCGCTTTTATTTTTTCTAGGAGCAAATATTTTTTCTAGGAGCAAATATTTTTTCCGAAGCAAAGAACTTCTACGTGTGAATTTCGTCAAGTGGGTGATGTAAACAAAATATGTAAAGAACGAAAACGAGGCTTAACATGAACGGTCCCCGCGAAAATTCCCCCAGGGGATTCGCCCAGGTACGAGATATGACACCTTCCTGATTTGTTAATTTTTATTTGAAAATATGTTTTTTAAAATAACTCGGGTGCTTTTAAATTTTTCAGAAAATTTTTGTTTGTGGAAACGCTAGGTAAATTGTTTGAATTCAGTTAATCTAATAAAAGACAAACGATTTTTTCTGCCTCTGAAGGTGGAAGTAACCTTAAGTTACGAGAGGAACTGTTGAGAATTTTAACACGGAATAGTATTTTAGTTTTTTGCGATTTCTGCTGTTTTAAACTTGCTTTTCCTTTTTTACAGGAATAACAGTGATGGTAAAGCAAGCTTGAAACGGCCGAGAACGCCAGAAACCACAACGGACGCACGAGGAGTGAGTAAGTTTTATTAATCTTACGGGTAAAATGTTCATATTTCGAAATATTTATCGTTGCAAATCGACCATACCATTTCCTATTACCAAAGCTGGCCCAACCTCCAGCTGTGAGATGACCATCCTGCGAAGTAAGAGTGCATAAGAGAAGTAAACTGGATAACTCGCTAAGGTGGGTTCTCTAGCGAGGGGTTCTTAGCGGTAAGATAACAAGCGATGCACTGTGGAATGTGAGGTATTTTTATTGAGAATTTGACTTATTTTTTTTTTCATTCCTAAGAGCGGTCGTAAATATTCCCAAACAAACTCTCATAATTTCGCCTTGACTCTAATTTCGAAGTATGATCAGCTCACAGCTAGAGCTTGGGCTGCCTGTGTCATAACGGTTCCCCTCATGACTTAAACAACGCGTCACACAACGCGTGACGCTTTCATAACTTACTCACTTGCTTTTTCTCGAGACGTGAGCTTGGAATATACCTGTGGTTGGCCGAACCTGGCCACGCCTCAGCCTCGTCTCTATGAGAAACATGAAGTATCAAGGGCGCGACTAAACTACGTGAGATAAGATTGCTTTCACGGCGTCCGTCTATTCGCTGAACGGTGACTGTCTTCGTCCGATTTTGTGTTTTCTAGATGACCCTGCATCATTTTACAATTTCGCATTGACATGTAAACGACTTCTTAAAGTTACAAAAAGTACAGAGAACGCTGTACATCCAAATATTTTAAGAACGAAAGCCGAATGTTACCTCAAGCATTATTTGGTCGAGTTACAAGTAGCTTACCCTAACCGTGACTCATGGGCACCCCAGGACCCCTCCTCACATATTTTTGTGGATGGCCTCAATTCCAGTTTCCCTGTAAGAGCTTTGCCCCTACATGTAACATGGAAAAATTAGAAACTTGATATTATATCTCACTGTTGATTATTTCTGAATCAGTTGTAACAGAAGTAAAGTAACAGAACCATGAAAAATGACTAAGTATGAGACATGAGAGAATTTTAGGGGAGATCTAAAGCAATTCCTTGGGAGAGCTACATCTTTTTAGTAAGAAGTCATCATTTTTGTAATCTTAGATACAATGTTGTTGGCAGTTTGCCTATTTCCAGTTTCAAATAAGAATAAGAAATATGAGAGAGTGTATGTGGCTCTAGATCTGTGTTGGAAATGTGAAAGTGTGAAATCAGTAATGTTACATACCTGTATATATGATGTCGAAATGAGTGGCAATGATATATAATCATTTATTTTATTTATTTAATTTTTTTAATACCATGACCCACTGATTTTACGTTGATACTTTGCACACTCCTATCTCTTGCCAAGTGGAAACTGAGCTGAGTTCAAAGTGATTAAGAAGAACAATTTCAATTAAGTTTGCCCTCTGACTTATGCCATCAGTTATGAAAACAAACCTTAGGTGTAAGTGAGTTAGAACCACAGACAAAGGATAACAAATGCTCAAAATAGTTGTGATTGCTGCAATGATGTTCTTTCAACTTGACTTGCTCTTTGAAATAGATGTAACATTACTGGCTTAATTAAAAAATAACAGAATTTTCAATGATGATTCTATTTTTACCATGCCACAGTCTGCTTTTTTTTTCTTTTAAATGTCTCATTTACGTGAGCATGTCCAAAGGTTAGTCTACTGCTCATCATGATTTATTTAATAAAAAATTGTGGAATTCATATGTGAAGTCTCTGAAACTTCTTACCTTTACAGTGTTTATAATTTTTTACACATCAGCTCTGCCCAATACATAACTAGTTCGGTAATGACTCAATTACTCACTTACTTAAAACGAGGATAACTGAGTAAGGTCTTATCACTGGAATTCCTTAAATTATATCTTGACTCGGGCTTGCGTGTAATTAAAAAACTTAGATAAGACAGTGCTAAACCCTTAAAAATCTTGAAAACAATTAATACGATCTTAAGTTCAATTCTTAACTTCATAGGTAACCAGTGCAACTCCATCAATAAAGGAGTAATGTGACAATATTTACTTTCATTGCATATTAATCTAGCACACGTGTTGAACACGTTGCAATTTGTTAATTTGATATTCTGGAGCACCATACAATAAACTATTGCAATAGTCGATTCTGCTTGAGATAAAGGCATGGACCAGAGTTTTTATTTTCTCTTTAGACAGGTACTTTCTTAGCCTCCTCAGATTGTATAAGTAGTAAGAGTTTTGCATCGAACCATGAGCCCAAGTTCCTCGCAGATGACACGGGAGTAATTGCTGAGTTGCCAACACGGAGACTGGAAATAGTTACTTTAGCGAGTTGCTGGGATGCACCAATGATCAGAAACTCAGTCTTGTCGTCGTCCAGTTTCAATTTATCAATCAACATCCAATTACGAATATCATCAATACAGCTTTCCATTCTAGCCAAAGCAACCTCTTGGTTAACACTAGCATTGGGGCAGAAGGACAAATAAAGTTGGCTGTCATCTGCATAACAATGAATGCCAGGCGGATGTTTGTCCACGACTTGAAAAATCTTGCTCGCATACAATACAAACAATAATGGGCCAAGGCATGAGCTCTGAGGGACACCACAAGTCAGTTCCAAGTGCATAGATATAATAGAAATTATAAGTGTGACGGAAACATTGTTCTCATAACACACCAAAAGACATCGGCCGATACAAAATTCTAAGGTACGTGTTAAGTATATTGAAAAAGCGAGTAAACAAGAGAAAAGAAACAATAAAAGCAAATGTACTTTTATTTGCTCTACAAAAGAGAAACGGAAAACAGCAACGGAAGCAAAGTATATTCCCCATGCTTACATTGAGCGTTTTTTTTTTTTTTTTTTAATGAAGGTCACTTTATATTTGTCCGATTTCAGGAAGATTTCATGAAATACTGTTGAGTATACTTCCGACACAATTTCTGTATTAATCAACACACTGATTCATCACACGCACATAATAAAAACACTCAACAAAAGCCACTTCCGCTGGGCCAACTCTCGTCAGCTTATTTAATAGTTCCTCTCGCTTCGAAATGTCTTTCATCTCACTCTTAATAAATTCAGGTTAAAGCGTCTTTTTTTCAAAAAAATTGCAAAACGTGTAATCCTTAACTACAGGTTAAAGTGAAGGCAACTTTTAAATTTTTGCAGTTTTTGCGCGCAACACTTTTAAAGGCTCTCATAGGAGCTTTCTTTTTTAGCAAACTACTAACTTACAATTGCCAACGGTCCAATGAAATAACCACGAAAGGCAAAGTAATTCATGCAATAAACGGATAGAATAACAGCCATCTAACAGCTTCAACGGTGGTATTGGTGTAAATTTCTTGTATTTGACACGGTAATTGAATGAAGGAAGTCTGTTTATTTTCTTAATTACCCTAGCCTTGTTTTAAGTGATACTTGACGCAAAAGACTGAATTTTGTGAGGGGATCTGTCAGTTTGGTTACGTCAAGGCTTTTCACAACACATACGTCGATGCGATTAGCGAAGAAAAATTCAATTTGTACCATCCCATCAAAAAACAATTGAACATTGCCAACTTGCTACGGTGTCCAAATTGAACATCTGCGAGACTGCAAATCGTTCTTTCACTCGACAGCTTCGAGCTCTGAGCATTTTGCGCAAGGAAGGGATAGAGATGTCGGGAGACAATTCAAACCACTTACCTGTCGCCCACACCAATGCCTCTAACAGTTCAGACCTCGGAATATGCCACCTTCCTCCCACTTCAAAAAATCTTGCACTTTCATTGATTCTTGTTGCTATCTGCATAGTAACATTTTGTGGAAACTTGTTCGTTTGCGCCACTGTTTACATCCATTGCGCTCTTCGTTCCACAACAAATTATCTCATTGTTTCTCTAGCTTTGGCCGATCTGTTGGTGTCTCTTCTGTCGATGCCATTCAGAATCCACTTTACACTACGTAACAACAACTGGTGTCTTCGTTCTAATGTTTGCGGTCTTTGGATCTGGGTGGATTTTGTTGCATGTAGCTCATCTATAGGTAGTTTGGCCGCTGTGTCCATCGACAGATTCGTCGCTGTAAAATTCCCTCTTCGCTACCGTGTTCTCCTCACAAAACAGACCAGCTTGAAGATGATATGCTTCGTGTGGATGTACTCGATGATATTCGCTTCCCTTGGTAACTACAACTGGACATTTCACGCATTCGAGACTTTCACACAATGCCATAAAAATGACCGTGTGTTCTACACCACGGTGGCGAGCTTGGCGTTCTTCTTGCCCCTTGGAATCATTATTGGAACGTATTCTTATCTCACTAAAGTCGCTGTACACCAGCGCCGGCGGACTTTAACCAATACGGTCCGTCCGGAAGGTGAGAGGCCTTTTCGACGAGCCCGCATTTTGCACGAGCTGAAAGCAGCGAAAATGATGGCTTGTGTAGTTTTAATATTCATTGCTAGCTGGGCGCCTTTCTTTATCTTGATGCTCTCGGGTTTTTGGCACGACCGTCTAAACATACCTTATGCCGTCAGGGATATCTTTGTTCTTATACTACCCAACCTTAACAGTGCTATAAACCCTTTCATGTACATGGCGTTTACACGCGAATTACGAGAGCAAGTGGCAAAGTTGGTTGGGAGATTATTCTGTCGATCTTGCAAATGTCATGAGTCCAGAGTTCCGTAGGAAGATCGCGAACGTGGACTCAGCCTGTGATTTTCGGGAATCTGAAACACACGTGAGGCGCAGTATTCGAGCCAAAATCATCGCAAGCTGCACTGGAGAAATTGTTTCATTATTCATTCTATATATCACGAGAAGAAGTGAAAAAGTATATCAACGAAGGATGCAAATGTTTTCTTCCAAACCTGTGAATTCTGTACATATGAAATGTTGTATCTGATTACGACTTTGTTCTCAAAAATCTCCAGTGTTAATTGTAGAAATACAAAGCCTACTGTGCATTATAAAGCTATATAACGTTTTCATGTGACGATAAAGATTTCTCAGTTTGGTTAGCCCTCAATAGCCAAAAGTAACAAGACGTTAAAAATAACAAGAAATGTAGATCGATCAACAGCTATAAGGCTCAAGAGCAATTCGTAGTGTACAGTAAGCAAGAACAGATAAAAATTTAACTCAAAATACCCCGAAGTCCAAATTATATCTAAAGTAATAGTACAGAATAATAATTATGTACATTTTCTTGTTAAAATAACTACAAGTAATGACACTTTCTAGTTTTTTTTTAATTTTACCTTTCAACATCAGATAATCCCGTGTTTTTTCACCAGACAAAAAAAAGCAAATGAATCTGTGCAGTTTGTTCATGGATTCACCCACGCTTATTGTTATCATTTCAATTTGCCACTCTCTCGTTCACTGTAATCACAATAGGAAATAGTCAGATTGGTAACTAATATTAATTCACACTCACTTGTAGAAGTAAGTAATTTAATAAAGTTGGCAGATGTCATATGCGTCAGTAAAGACAAGCTACTTAAATGTATTTCTTCTCTTGTTTTCATTCTACAAAGAGAAAAATCTCTTCAAAAGGCGAGACACATCTCAGAAGCACTATCCACAAACCTGATCATAAATTTCTTGCAAGATTACAGAATATCATACACCTCATCATGTTTCGAATGAGTTCGACATCTAGATTTTCCTTTTATTTTTTCCCGGATTAAAGGTAATTATTTGTATCCGAATGTCACGATGAAAATCTGCCGCGTGATGTTTAATAACTAACATACGGATTAAGTTTACTTTTATTAATTTCCTGCCAAGGTGACTCCACTTTACATATTACTGGCGACAACTGCCGGGAATTAGTTTGCATTCACACGGTCCCTACGAGTTCATGGCTTCGAGTAGCGCCGTTCCCCAGCAGATTCCATCGCGCGAGCCGATAAAAAACATAAAAAGTATATCCCAGTGGCACCTTAAGTATTTGAGAGGCGCGGCACGCATAGTTTGCGCGACTGACTTGCGCGTCGGACTTGCATGGAACTGCTTTTGGAACAACAGAACTTGCGTTTAAAATGACAGTATTGTATTCGAAATAAGTTACCTTTTTTTCTACAAAGGTATGTGATCTGTTGAAAATAAATACTGTTTAATTTTTTAATTTTGGTAATCTTCGAGAAAACGTATATACTAAAATCATTATTTCTCGTTTATAATAAAAATCATTACAATATAAGAGACACCTGCACATGAGCCGTCATCATTTCATCAAAACTATGTGCCCAAAAAGGACTGCTAAGAATAACACGACTATGATACAATGACTACACACAAGTTGAAAGCGACCTTCAGCACTGTACTTAACGATCGGTAACTTGCCAAAATGCAGCAGTGAAGATATACAATGCCATACTTCCTAGGGCAATCAAATCGAAGACTTCAATTGAAAAATTATTTCCAAATCAACTATACACCAATAGAATAGATTCACTCCTATATATTTTATATCAAAACAATTCATATATATCTTTTCTGACAATGAAAACTGGACAAGTGGTGAAGATTAAGAAATTTATCTGAGGACGCAATATGTACTAAATGTTCAGTGGCGGATCCAGACCTTGAGCTAAGGGGGGGAAAACCGATTTTTTTTGTCGCTTTCCCTGCCGGCTTTTCTTCCTTCTACGATTTTTTTTTTAACCAAAATAAAGATGGGGGCTGACCCCCCAGGCCCTCCTCTAGATCCGCCATCGCTGTTTTGCAGTCAACAAGGAGAAGAGGTCTTCAGATCTTGGGGCGTAATTCAAACCATACAAAAGTGAAGCATCAAACCAAGCCCTCAGCTGCGGCCAAGTTGAAAAGAAAGTTCTCTACAACTGGTGTTAGTTTTCGCTGTTTTAATGCCTCCAAAGTGATCCTAGCCTTGCCACCCTCCTCTAATTCAACAGCCAGCTTTTTCAGATTGTTTATGAGATCCTTCGTCTTGACGGACAATTCCTGAAAGGTTATTGAAGAACATTTTTAATTACACGTCTCAGTCTCTTAAAAAAACGACAAAAAACCTTATGTCGCGCTAATGTAAGTGATTAGATGTGCGGAACGAAGATTTTAGCTTGTATTCAGCCTCTCGCAAGAGCGAAGGGCGAGACAACCCATTCGCTCCTCGTTTTTTACAACCACTCAAACAATCAAATAGAAAATAGGTCAAAAGAGGGGGCTTTGATCAAACAGTTCATTAATGAGGATAATGACAGCTCTTTCTTTTGCTTTTGTGTTTGTTAGACGTTACGTTAGTTCGTATTTTCATCCATTCGTTCTTTCTTTCGGTCGCTCGTAACTTTGTTCGAGCATCAGTTCCTTCCTTGGTTTCTTCGCTTGTTCGTTATCAAACGTTCGCCAAAAAGTTTTGCGTAGTCACAACTACTAATTGTAAACTTAAATTAGCACCTGATCTTTCTTACACAGGTCTCGTGCAGGCTTGTACAGGTCTGAAAGAGTCTTTGTGTTATTACCTTGACGAGCCTTTGATCACTGTACTCCTCGTTTTTGGCAGCATCTACCATAAACATTGCTATGTCCTTGTGAATTTTTCCCATCTGAAAAGTATCTAGACAAGTAATGAGATCTTTCAGAAATACACATAAAGAGAAAATGACGTAACACGTGTCATATCTGATTTTATATTATACGCTAAATTATACAAGCATTTCGATTGGTTCTTGCTTATGATCTATTGGAGGACAGACACGTACATGACGTCACCACTGACAGCATTTTGTTTTTCATCATATAAAACAAAAAGATTCCATGTTGCCGTGGGTCTGTACAGTAGGAATCACACAAGACATCAAAATTTGGCTGCATCTCGTTTTTTTTCAAACCTCATTTTGACGTTATTTGTGATCTATTACCGTACAGTCCTGTACAGTCACACAGTAACATGGAATCTATTTGTTAAGTCAGTAATTAACACTACATAGACAGACCATGATCAGTCAGAGCAAACCCATTAGTTAAAATGATTGTGACCTCACCTCCCCCCCTCCCCTCAAACTAACCACTCTTTTTTTCAATGTTAGCACTGATTGCATGCTTTCCTGTTCTTAACAATGATTAACGTGTACCCTGTAAATTCACGAAAGCACAGAGTGAAGATCCTTCAATTTTTAAAATAATAACTGAGAAGTTGGTTTTGTCCACATACCTCGTGCTTCAGGAGCAATGGATATCTCTCCAGCAGCAACTGTAAGATAAAAAGAAACAAAACAAGCTGAGCTGGGGAAAAATGTTTGCAATTCTTTTTTACAATCATTTTAGCATCAGCATAGTTGATCTTCTCTCAAAAGTCCTACTTGTGACTGTACTGTCTTTGTAAGAGGATAATATATATCCATAATTGCAAAACGTACCATTAACAAACAAGTCATACAAGTCAGTTTTGCTTTCAACAGATGCATCAGTGAAGCCAGCCACATAAGTTATGTTTGCTGTTAGTTTCTCAAGTTCCTCATCTTCAAGATGAACGTAAGGATGGAGTATGCTCCAGTTCTGACGGTGCCACACTAATAAAGGTAATGCCCTTAAAAAAAGACAACAAATCCATCATTCATTTAACAATTACATGTACCAAAGTAGGAAGGGTAAAGTTTCAAAGAAATAATTTTTCAACTCCAAGTGTTTCTTGAGAGCTGTGATAAGAGAAACATCCCTCACCAGGCACAATCTTTTGTTCTTGTTTCAACAAATATAGCTGGATAAATTGATATGTTTTTGTAGTCAGTCAGGTCCACATGATTGAAAAGTTGAGCATGGTCAGGTTCCAAAAAACTTAACAAAAACTTAGAACAGAGAAAGAAATTGGGTTTCTTAACCAGTCGACCTTAGCTTATTGCAGTATGTCTCACCATAAGAAATAGTATGAATTTTGAGAGTCAGTGGGGGAGGGGAGGGGGAAAACCATGCCAATGACATCTCTGAAATGAACTTTTAGCATTCTGATACTGCTCTTGGCAACAAATGCCTCATTAACCCTCCATTAGTAAAATGATGACACTACACCATGGGAGTAATCTGCTCAGGAGATAACACTGCTTTAAAACAATATTTAGTAAACTAAACCATTCTTACTCACCTACAAATATCTAAAATAGTTTCAAGTTTGGGACTGTATACCACAACTTTCTTCTTTAGCAGTAGGGCTGTGTATATTAGGATTGTCTCCACCCCAAATATGTTAATAACATCTGTTAGTATAAAGAAAGGAGCAAAATTTATAAGGATAATTGTTGTTAGTACATTGAAATGTACAGCTTTTAAGGCACCCTAATGTTTGTTCTTCTCATGAACAACTGTTACACCAAATAAGTAATTGCATGCTGTTAATTAATCAAATATTTAAACATTTTTATTCCAACTGTTCTACTGAGTAATGCTATTCGAGGTTAAGCTTATTCTATGTCCAGAAAGTGCTCCTCTATCAAGCAGTAATGTTTGCCATATAAGATTTTCTTAACATTTCCAAGCTCTAACTTGTTCATGGCTTAGGAGTGTATCCCTTATGTTGGTTCAAAAGCAGATCATGGTAACCTCAAGAAAGTGTCTTTGAAAAAACACATGCATGAATTTTTCAGAAAAAAAAGCAAGAACCAAGTTTTACGGCAAATCATGAAGTGTATTCACCTGAGATGGGAGAGGCAACATATGACAAGCGAGGATCAAAGTCTTTGACTATTAACAAACCATCGTCATCATTAGGACAAGAGCCCTTTGTAATAACAGACAGGTATGGCTCCAGCATTGCACTAGCATCACCAGTTTTTATGAACTTGTTGCACATGATCTTGCACAGACTCTTGTATTTCTCAGGACAAAAGTCCTGCAGAAAAGGAAATAAAATAAACTAAATAAGTAGAACACATTATTTATAAATTCTTCCAGAATGATGTACCAGGTGCATATGTACTTTAAAATGAATTTCAGGTCATTATGATTTCAAATTAGTTTGATTTGTATATTTTCTTGGCTCATATACATAACAATGCACATCCTTAAACAATAAAAGATACAAATCATTTTAGCCATATTAAAGGCATACCAAATGTGTGTTAACATCCTCACCTTTGCTATCAGTGTCAGTGCCACATGGGTAACCTTGATAACCAAAAAGCAATTGAAAATAATAAACATATTGTTCATTATTTTTACTTCATAGACTTGTGTTATAAAATCATAAAACTCTTTTAATAATTACATACTTCAAATATTTCCCTTCAAGCACTCATTATATTTCTATGTATCACTCTGTTATAAGCAATTGCAAAGAAAAAAGTCAAGTTTAGCCTTAATTGTATCAGTTCCAAATTCATTCTTAGTTGTTTATTGAAAACCAGTTATAGTCAATCACAAGTACTGTATATGAAATAAGGTGAAAATGCACACATTCAAAAGGAGATTTTTTGCATTAGGGTTAGCATAATAAATGCATAATAAGTAATTCCTAATTTTTAGAAACCATACCTTGTACTACAAAACATTAATACCTCTTTAGTGGATGGTACATGATACCCAAATTCACAATCCCAAAGGGTGGAGCATATTGCAAAAAATATTTGGCAGAGTCCCCAAGGGATAGCCCTACCCATCCCACCTCCTCATGATCAGTCTTTATTCCTCCAGCCCTGATGAAACCAAACCCACCTTGCTTAGAGCATCGGAGTTCTTAACTTCTGACATGTAAATATAGAACCACTGCTTATTGAACTGGCCAAAACAAAAAGGTATGACTTCCTCTTTGTCGGTTTTAAGACAGCATTTCCTCAAAAGGACCTGCCGGAACGTTTCGGTTATAGTGGGGTAAGACCATGTCCAAAGGACGTCAGAATCAACATCTTTCTCTGCATTTTTAACCCAGAAAAGAAATCATAAATTTTTCTTTTTAAAAAAAATGTATGATGACGAATTTTTGAGCTAACAAAGAGAACATTTACCGATTAAACATGCAGCCAATAAGTCTCCAAGTCCCGCCATCTTGTTCAGCACTCTATGGAAAGAGCGCCCGGACAGTGGGTCAGCGGTAGAAACAACATGGCGGTTATGGCGGCCTCCCAGTAATAAAGCTTGGTCCGATCGGTTTGATTTAATTGTTTTGGCTCATTTTCCATTAGCAGATGGAAAAAGGTAGAAAGAGGTCTCGTGATTATTATGAAAGAGAAAAGTCGCCCACCGGGAAAAGGAAAAGCTGCACTGTTTGGGAAGATCTACGTTCCACACTAGACGAACTCTTCTTCCGCGACTGTGATTTGATTAAACGGTTTGTCTATGTTCATTCACCGTAAGATGAAGTTTATACAATCATTTCCCAGGATACGTCATTTTATGCTGAATAGCATATCTTGTGTTTATCAGTGGAACTCAAGATTATAAGGACTTCTGGTTATTTCTGGAACGGTATGAAGCCTTTCATAGTAAGAGACAAAAAGAAAAGCAAACAAAAGGTGAGATATGTGAATTGCTTCGAGGTTAACTCTTTTACTGTCTCAATGGTTTTATTTGTTTATCTATTTGTATTTGTATTTGTCTATTAGAGAAGAGCAATTTATGGAAACTACTGATTTAACCACCATTATTATTATTATTATTATTATTATTATTACTATTTGCAAAAAATGTTGTTCACCCTGTAATTGGGAGATTTACCATCATTATGAGCTAAGCGTAGTGTGAGTGATCATGTACTTTCATTAGCTCTTCATCACTTTTAATACTGTTTTCATTTATATTTTTTTCAAAACAGCAAAGGACACTAAAGATTGGAGGTCCCCTAAACTAGGACTCCCTTTATCATATGACAGAAGGTATAAGATAAATGTTGCTCTGTTGTCAAAAGATATTTCTGATGTAACTGGATACAGCACCACTGGAACTAAGAAAGGTAAATTTACTGACAGACTCTGAATAATCATTAATGCAAATACTAGTCACCTGATAAACTTTGAATTAGACCAGTTTGATTTTTAGGTAATTTTTTTTCTGTTAATGAAGAAAAGACAAAACATACAGTGAAACGTGTCTGAATTGACTGAAAGGAAATACAACACATTTTTTCTTTAAAGATACATTTTTTGTTATGTTTTCACAGTTTACTCCTCTTTGGACAAGAAAAGCAAGCCATTGGGTAATGAGCTATCAAGAGAAGAGTTTTTGGAATTTAAATCCATCATATTGTTTTATATTGATTTTTGTCAGAAGCAAAAGGTAATGGATTGTTATAATAATAATACATATAATAATAGTTTGAGCATAAACATTCTTCAGCCTTCTTAAAACATGTTTAATGTGATTCTTCAGTATTACAATGTGTATCCTCTACTCTGTGTACAATCATATAATCAGAGGCAAAAATAGATATAGCTTAAAAAATAATGTGTATAAAGCCCATAGCTCAAGGATTAAATTATGACCTTGAAAACAACTGTTTTGAGGTCATGTCATTTAAGAATTGCCTGATTTTTGATAAAGTTCATATTAAATTGTTCCTTATGCTTGAAACTTTCTACCCATCAAGTATCAGCTACAAATGCACCATGAACTGATGAAATAATGTGCACGATCAGTAACAATGCAGGCAAACATTCGGGTAAGATTAGCGCACCATATCTCCTAAGCAAACATATTGACCTACCTTTTTTGTGTGGTTCTCAAAACAGCAATTGGTAGGGAACATTCAAAGGAAAGTTTTAGAAGGCCACCTCTGATACAAAACCACACACATAACTATTATAATAAATAAGTAACATGTTTTTTTTTTTTTCACTGCCTTTTGTAGTTTTCCAAATTAGTGAAGTTGAAGAAGGACCAGGCAAACCTTCCCATAAGCAATTTTAAAGAGCAGATTATTGATGCATTGGGAAGCAACCAGGTGGTTATTATTGCTGGTGATACAGGGTGTGGAAAGTCAACACAGGTAATATAATGAGAGTACTGTACAATCATGTGATTGGAAATAACAATCTTTGCATACTATTATCATATTCTATGGCTGGGAAGTTGGTGTGATCATGAATTAATGCAGTATAGTGTACAATCATATGGATGCATGTATACAGAAGTGCATTGGAAGGAAATTTCCAATCAGAATCACAAAATCTCTGTCTAGCCCTAAATTACAAACAATACCCACCTCTGTTGATTCTACATGTAATAAGGATGTTTCATTACACACTGTAGTTGATAGGACAGTAAGATTATTTGGACCTTTGAACTACTGGCTTAAGAGTCAATGAGTTAGATATATGTAGGGGGTTTCCATTGAGAAATGTAGTAGCATGAGAATAGTGTAAAGTAATCATAGAAGATTCTCACCAGTACAAATAAAAAAACAGCTTAGGCCATTTAAATTTAATGGAGGAACTGTGTGCTGTTACCAGATAATTCTCCCTCTTCCAATGCACACAGCATTATAATGTGAAACATATTTTAATGAAAAACATGACAATCGTTTCTTCGTTTGGTTTTACTTTTTTTAAAGGTTCCTCAGTATCTTTTGCATGCTGGCTACACACAAATTGCATGCACTCAACCTCGACGGATTGCTTGCATTTCATTGGCCAAAAGAGTAGGGTATGAAACTCTGAATGAATATGGATCCCAAGTGGCTTATCAGGTACAATTTATGGTTCCTTTTGATTCTTGAGAAATAAAATAATCATCAAAATCATCACTCTATCACACTAGCCACAATTATGTCAAATTCAGAACCTCTGCATTTTTAAAGATTTTTCTAAACCTACTTGTGGGAAACAAACTCACTGTTGAGTACTGGTGCTCAGCCAGCCAGCATCAAGTAATCATTCCTTGTTGACTTCCAAAAGTTCTCTCATGATTAAGAAAAAAATGTCCTCTGTCACAGCTGTACACATACTGTATAATATATAAACAATTATAAGTATCTCTCAGTTGGTACTCTTGCTATGACTGGTCAATTTAGCCAGCTATATTTTATTGTACATCCTGCTAAATTCAATTGTTTGAATTGAATTTTCCCCTCTATTTGAAGCCAGAGGTGTAATAAATATCTTTACTTACTGACCTTATTTCTTTGTCTGTACTGTAAGTTATGGAATCTCACTCTTTCCCTTTGGGTTTATAACCCATGCACTCCTATCTTGGGCCATAAATCCACACAGAAAAAAAAGATAGGTCCATAACATGCAGTTATTGTAAAGATCTCAAAATCAGTTGGAAAGAGGTATCTATACACTAAGCATAGTTGCTAAGTATTATTAATAGTACATGCATTGGCAGTTTATTGCATACATATCCAATTCATCTGTTTACTTGTATTTTTTACTTAATAAGAAACCTCACCCAAGTTAAATGAATTGTTCAAAATATATGTTAAATGAATCAACTTTTGAAATGGATATTACTGCAGATTCGTTTTGAAAGCAGCAAGACCCTGGGCACCAGAATTTTGTTCCTGACTGAAGGTTTGTGAACAATTTTCTCTGTCTTTTTTGATCACTCATTCAATGGTGTATTTTAAATCATAGCTGCATTCAAGTTCACAAAATGTAGATTTCTTTATGTAGATTCAGATTTAATTATAAGTTGTAAAACCTTGCGAATCTGATTTGGTATTTTTTTTTTAAATTTTGTGATCAGTGGATTTAAAACTTTTTGTTTTGCACTTCAGATAGATAACAGTCTAACCTGTATTAAGGAGTGCCACGTTAAGTGGTCACCCTCTATTAAGCAATCAGTTGTCAAAGTCCCAGATTTCTTTCCTCTTACTCACAGTAATTTTCACCTCTTTTTGGTGGTCACCTAGACTATTTTGTGGTTGTGATTGTCCCTTGCTAAGTCCCAACAGCCTGTTTGTATTTTCCTTCACCCTTATTGAACAGTTACTTAAGTGGATCCACTCAAATTAAACTAAGAATATTCTTTCTAGTAAAATTTATTCCATTTTTATTTCCCAAAATCAGTGGTAGTAGTATTTTTGGGCAATTTTTTTGTACATTAAGTGTTCAATTATGGCATAAAAATAGCAGTTTTTATGTTACCCCTCTTCTAAAGAAACTGTATAAAGTGGTCTCCTTGCCATTCCCCAGAGTGACTGCTTAATACAGGTTTGACTGTAATTGGCTCTTTTCTTGTTGGTAAACAATGAAAACATTGAACATGCTCATGGACAGAAAACTTGAAATGGACTCAGGAAGGTGAACTCTTGCATAGGAATACAAAGTTGTATTTGTATTGCTGAAGTGAAAATTTGGAATTCCTGAAAAAGGGAAAAAATGACAAGTGACATGGTATCTTTGACTATGAGGAAATGAACTGGTAACAAAGACTAAATATGCTTTGCATCCGTTGTGCTTGAAAATTATGATCCATTTCCTCTGTACTTTCACCTTTTTTATCTTGCCATTACTCTTGACGTGGTAAAGTGCTTTGTTTGGAGGGTATTGTCACAAATGCAGTCATTGTTGAAATTATATTCATTTTGATGTACACGTGTAGGCTTGTTGTTGCGTCAATTATCTACCGACCCCACCCTCAGTCAGTACAATGTTATCGTGGTGGATGAGGTACATGAGAGACATATTCACGGAGACTTTTTACTTGGTGTTTTACGTGGTTTGCTGCAGGCCCGTGCTGATCTTAAGCTGGTTCTAATGTCTGCCACCATAAATATCAGGTAAGAGGGAGAGAGGTGTATGCGGCAATTTTTAGACGAAATATGTGACTGAAAGGAACTAAATATTTTTTTACTTCTCTTGTTCTTTAGCCTGTTTGCCGGCTATTTTACAGGAGCGCCAGTTATTCAGGTTTGTGGCACTTGTTTGATAGATGAACCATTTATTAACACTGTAAAAGTTTCAGTTTGTCTGTCATTTTTCTGCTCTGCTTCCTGTCCAGCATTATTGGGTCTTACCAGCTCATATTTTAGGCGTTTTTACCCTATTATGGCAAAATGAAGTATTGGTGGAAAATTGAATTTTTGTGAACTTTCCTTTTTACAGATTCCAGGTCGTTTGTATCCCATTGAAGTTCGGTACCAGCCTCCAAAAGTCGAGGTTAGTGACATGTAGGGAAGCTTATTTTTCTTAAGCTTCCTAATCTCCGTTCTGTCCCATTGCAAAGTAGAAGAAAAAACATTCCACCTAGAATTTGGGATGGCATGAGAGAGGCAAAATGAATTGTGCAGTAATCAGTTTTGTCATCTGACTGACCTTGGCACCAAAGGTTTTCGTCTCCCTATATGGTGAAATACCGTGTTTTGTGGCTTACGACGGTCACACAACGACCAACTCAATATACTGCGGATAAAAACGTACCCTGTGGCACTCGTAGTATTATACCAGGCAAAATGATCTTACAGGCGAGCCTAGGGACCAAAACGGCTGGAGTTTATTGCGCTTTTCTTTGCACTGAGCGACTGGAAGTATTAATATTCCCTCTGGATAGAAGGCTTCTCTAGCGCTTGTTGCCTTCAGCTGTTCATAAGGTTTGCCTCACAGCTTCAGCTCCTCCCTTTGATAATTGCGGTTAGCTCGAGTGCACTAGTCCTGCTTCTGGTGAGTTCTGGAGCATAAGAACCAGACTCCATTCAGCCAAATCATCGAGGCATTTTTTAATCGGTGTTTGTTATTAAAAGCAGCTGTCTTTCTCAACAGTTTTCAAGCAGCTCAAAACGATGGGAGAGACTGGACCCCGCTCCTTACGTCAGAATCATGCAGCTTATTGATCATAAGGTTGATTAAAATGTTTTTATTGTTTCATCGTAAGCTCGATGTTGATTGAATTCAACAGATAAATATTTGACAAAGGGACACCATGCATCAGTTTTGTTGTTGTTATTTTCTTTTCCAGCTTTATTTTTATCTGTTAACCGAAACAAACCCGAGAACAAGACCTAGAAATAACCATGGTGACTTGAAAGTGTCTGTCATTTTTTTCGAATATCGTACATTTAGCCAATTTTAAACCTTATCGTGCTGTCCTAGTAGAATTTGAAAACAATCAGAATGCTCTCGGAGAGTAAATTAGATTCAAAACGCAAAATTATAATTCTCCCTAGGAAATCACAAACACAGAGTGCTTTGCGTTTTCACTAGATAAAATAGAAATGACAAGACAGCAAGAAAACAAAATGATAAAGAAGCATCTAATTAAAAAAAAAAAAAAAGGTTTCCTTCGAGCCGGATTTGAACCAGCGACCTAAGGATATCATCTTTACCTCTACAGTCTTCCGCTCTACCAACTGAGCTATCGAAGGAAGGTCGATAGGTTTGTTGCTCATTCCGCTGCTGTTTTTGCCCTTGTGGCTATCGCAACTTATTGCAGCTTAGCCCAGAGCCTACTCATGGTCCAGAAGCTGACGCGCAAGTGTTGTTTTCTTGCTCACATTTTTACATATTACACTTCGAGGGCTGTGAAAATTACCTTCAAGAAGGCTGATTGTCCATCAGATCAGTACCCGAACCCCGTTGCGTTTATTAGCCGCTCACCAGTTTGGTTATCTCTAACCTGATGTGTTTCTGTTCATACAAATAGTACCCGTCAACAGAGCGAGGAGATGTTCTGATGTTTCTCAGTGGCATGGCCGAAATTACAACGGTTGTTGCTGCTGCTAAGGAGTATGCGCAACAGTCTCGCCGGTGGATAATACTCCCGCTTCACAGCTCACTGTCTGTAGAGGAGCAAGATAAGGTGGATGTGGAAAAGAAGTTGTTATGTTTTATTTTATTTTCAGGTCTTAAATTGCACTAAGACCTTCAATTATCGATTAGTTTAACTACTTAAACAATTGATCGTAATACAAACTTTTCCTTATACCATTGAATTGACAGTACAATCTTTCGGACTTTGTCAATGGTACCAGTACATTGTTGGCCATAAAATGTTGTTGAGATATATATTGTTTTAATCAAAGATTAAACACGACTTGTATAGTTTGGTTTTCTTGCTCCCGCTTTATAAAAATGCGGCACAGCTATTAAATGGACATCGACAGGGCCGCGACAGCTAGAGAAAGTCCAGCAAACTGCCTCCTACTTCCTTAGCGGTTTATTCCCATAAGAGTCACACCCCATAACCCCACCCACTCCTCCCGATATACGTAGACTAGCTAAAATGTCCATTTCAGTATTCTTTGTACATAAAGTGATGACGGATGTCTGGGCGAAGCTATAAACTGTTGGTCAGTATAGTAGACTCGCATGAACAGGCCTTTATTCGAGGGATAGGGATAGAAATAAATACTGAATGGCAAGAGACTGGGGGATACAAAGAATGTTGAAGAACGTTTTTTGGTCGGTAGGTTTTTGATGTGCCTCCTGAAGGTGTTCGCAAATGTGTTGTGTCCACAAACATCGCTGAGACTTCCATCACAATCGATGGCATCAGGTTCATTGTGGACTCTGGAAAGGTAACTTTACTTTTGTTATTTTTTATTTTCATAAGGAATATTAGTGGGCCGTTATTCTACAGATCTCGACATGCTCTTAACTTCGATTCTCCTTTAATGACGTGTAACTGTGAAATGCGCTTTTTACTACTTTACAACCACCTGATAAAGTAACAATTAAAATAACAGATACCTATTTCTTGCCTTTCGGTATATACTTTCGTCGTATTGAGCTTCCCTCGGTCACTGGTCCTGTGGTTTTATTTAACTAAGGAGGTTCTCGAAAGGATTTCCGTAGATTTGACGCCCCCTGATGAAGTAACTGTTTCTGAATGCAGAATATACGAAAAACTATGGTTTTAGGATGAATTGACCTCGCCTGTTTCTTGTTTTGGACTCAGTTAGATTGAGAATAATTTTTTAACGAAAACATTCGGTTCTGATTTATTCAAAGGTAAAGGAGATGAGCTATGATACTGAAGCTAAAATGCAGCGACTGCGTGAGTTCTGGATAAGTCAAGCGAGTGCAGAGCAGCGCAAAGGAAGGGCTGGTAAGTCGCTGTCACAGCGTTTGAAACATATATACATTCGAAGTTTCATTCACATTTCATAATACGTGGGCGCGCGTAGATATGGAATTTCTCCTCGAGTATTTAACTCGATAGCTCACGAGTAAGCGCAGCGAACGAGTGAGATGTCGAGTTGAACATAAGAAGAGGAATTTATTATCTACAAGCAACCATGTATTATTTGTTTATCATATAAACACAATAGCCCTTTACTGACAAAAAAAGTCGACTTGACCAATGAATGAAAATAAAAGGATCGACATTCCTTGTATAAAAATCGTAAAGTGGGTTGGCGCTAAGGCTCAAGATGAAAACATGCGTTGAAACATTACGAGAACAAACAATGGGCGTAATTTTCAATGTACAAAATTCTTAGTTATCGACTTGGTCCTTACCGACAAAAGAAATCTTTCAGGTACACGGCCAAAATTGGCCTGTGGAAAATCTCCTTGTTGTCGATTTTCGTTCTCAGCCGCAAGAAATGCCATTACCAAAGCCACTGAATACGTAACTTTCGGTTTTTCTGGTGGTACCATTGAACGTCACCATCACTGGCTGTAAGCGATACGAATTTTTCAGTGTCTAAGCAGCCATTAATCCGAAAAGTTTCCGACAAACGACTTTGTGTTGAGAATGGTGAAGGCTTCGCCATTCATTCATCAACCTGACCGAGTGGCGCGAAAGGCGAGTAACGTGTCAGCAGCTGATTGGTGATATCAAACACACGTGAAAAAATATCGTATTTTTTCACGTGAGTTGTTACATCTTTTCTCGGGGCTGGAAATCCTTGTATAACACCGTTGTTTATACGAGTGAGATGCCGAGTTGAACACGAGAAGAGAAATTTTATATCCACAAGCAACCATGTATTATTTTGTTTATCATATAAACACAATAGCCCTTTTATTTAGAGGTAGAGTCGACTTTACTAATGAATGAAACTAAAAGGATCGACAATCCCCGAATAAAAATCGTAAATTGCGTTGGTGCACTCAAGATGAAAACATGCGTTGAATCACTACAAAAACAAAAAGTGGGCCTAATTTTCAATATAAAAAATTCTCAGTTTTTGAATTGGCCCTTACCGACAGAATAAATCTTTCAGGTACGAGGCCAAAATCGGCCTGTAGCAAATATTCCAGTTGTCAATTTTCGTTCTCAGCCACGAGAAATGCCATTACCAAAGCCACTGTATACGTAACTTACGGTTTTCTTCGCCTTCTAGGAAAGTTTGAACGTCACTGTAAGCGATACGGAATTTTGAGTGTTTAAGCAGCCATAGTCCGAAAAAATTTCCGACAAACGACCTTGGATTGAGAACGGTGAAGGCTTCGCCGTTCATAATCAACCTCACCGAGTGGCGCGAAAGGCGAGTGACGTGTCAGCAGCTGATTGGCGATGTAAAACACGGGAAAATATATCGTATTTTTTCACGTGCGTTGTTACGTCTTTTCTCAGGGCTGGAAATCCTTGTATAACACCGTTGTAAATATCATTATATGAATTGGCGAACGTAGAGAATTTCTAAAGTTGACCTCTCAAGCGTCAGACCTTCGTCAGAGCGAGGGGCTAACGCCTGCTTTGTCCCATGTTAGTCAGCTTCATCTGTGGTTACTCTTGGTTGCATCATTTTAGGTCGTACGGGTCCTGGTGTGTGTTTTCGTTTATATTCTGAGAGTGATTATCAAGCCTTTTCGCAATACACCACTCCTGAGATTCAGTTGGTACCTTTAGACTCCATCATTCTGCAGATGGTCTCTCTTGGTATTAATCGCATCCGCGAGTTCCCCTTCATAGAACCACCACCAGCATCCAACGTTGAAAACTCAATTTACACTCTTAAGCAACAAGGTGCTCTGACAGATGATGAAGCCTTGACACCTATTGGACAAATGTTGGCTCAGTTGCCTGTTGATGTCGTCATTGGAAAGATGCTTCTAATTGGCTCAGTGTTCCACGTGATTGAACCCGTTATGATCATAGCTGCAGCTCTCAGTGTTCAATCTCCTTTCACACAAAAGATGGGTTATGACTCTGTAGTGGCGTCACTAAGGCAGCCTCTAGAGTCTGACCATGGCGACCTGTTTACGCTGCTGAATGCCTACGATGAGTGGCTACAGGTTAGTTGACGATCACTATATATCTGCTGCTAAATAGCTATGACAGGTAATGAAATATAGTAAATAGGGCACAGATTACAAGTTTCGAACGAACCTGCCGTAACTCCTAGAAATTATCCCCGGGTTTGGAAACTTAGACTGATGCCTATTACCTGACCGCGAAGCCTCTTAGACTCCTTTTGGATTATCCTGATTGAACCCAATGAACTAATTAACATGACAGCGCTAAAGAGCTTCTTGTAATGCGCATGCTTCGGAAAAGAAACATCGTGGAGTAAGAATAGACTGTAAACGTTTACGTCAGTAACGAATTGGTTGTCCACCTACATTTTGTTTGAATACACTAATTGAAATGAACTTTTGAAATGTGAATATGTCGGTCAGTGAATAAGAAAGAGTTTTCTCCCTCATTTGGTTTTCTAGGTGAAGAGTCATGGAAGCTCTTCTCGGAAGTGGTGCAAGCGCAGAGGTCTGGAAGAACAGCGTTTTTATGAAATGTCCAAACTAAAACGTCAATTCGAATCGCTCCTGCGGGATCATCACTTGATGGATCTCGAGGAACGTGATGAGGATGCGGAAGACCGGGATCGGGAGGAAGATAAAAGGCGGGAATTGAAGAAACTGAAACGAAAACATCGCAAAGAAACACGGAAAACAAAAATGCTAAAACTGGACGAGGACCAGGAAAGCGGAGACGAAAGAGATGAGGAGACTGGAACTGACATCCGCGATCTAGAATTTAAGCTTACACACGACCTGGACAAACTTGAGGCAGGAAGTACAACGAGGCGCAGCTTCACGTTGCGAGACATAAATTTGCTGAAGATTATTCTCTGCAGTGGACTGTACCCTAACCTGGCTTTGCCAGATGAGAACAACACGAACAAAAGGGACTCGGAGCAGTTGTTTCATAGCAAGGCAAAGCAATTCCTTCAGGTTCTTCCTACCAGTGTGTTTGCCAGTCGACCTCAACTACTACAACTCACTGAGTCCCCAGTTAATTATCAGTTGCTCACGTATGTCTCTCTTTTGGAGACCAGCAAACCGTATTTAGTACAAGCCATGCGAGTCCCAGCGTTACAAACTCTTATGTTGTTTGCACAAAGCTTGGACACTAACGCAGATTTGACACGCTTTGTTGTAGACGGTTGGCTTGAAATCTCCTTTCCAGATAACAACACCGGGCAGGAGGTGATGTTCTCTGTCCAACGGCTACGCTCCACTTGGGTTCGCCTGTTGAAGCTAAGATTTGATGAGATTAAAGACAAGCAGGATCGTAGTGCTACACGACGAAACAGAGAACTGGACTTGGAAAGTCATCTGGCCAAAAAGTTGTCTGAATTCTTGGATAGTAATGTCACTTACTCACTCCGACGACTTCTGCCGTCTGAAAGCCGATACTTGTATCTTGGTCCTCTCGGTCAAAGTCAGAATGATGACAGGTTGGAGGATGCCTCTGGTTTGCCTTTCACGGGAAGCCTGGAACCGCACCCAACCAAGGGGGGCTTCCGTGTGAGTGATTATCTGACCTACAGCTGCCTACAAGACACTGTCATGGCCGAGGCTGCCTCTGCCGCCGCTCAATACATTGCTAAGCATTGGCGGTGCGAGAAATGCGGCCAGAAAATGTTGGTGACTGTTTTGGAAAGGTTGAGACATGAAGAAGAATGCCAGAATGAACAGGCCCATGACTCAAACGACCCAGTGGTTGAGTCTCATAAAGACAAAGTAGCCGTTAACCCATCAATCGAGAGGTTAAGAAAGTCATATTATTGCAACACATGTCAATCACAATTCTCATTTACAAGTACTGAAATTTTAAAGCATAAGAAGTCCCATTTGTCTTCTACATAGGTAGAAGTAATTAAAGTAAGTATTTCTTCTTTCTAGACCGTTTTCATCGGTACAATTCTGTATGCGTGGTACCCTCAGAGTCATTGTTGTCACATTTTTTTCTCTTTCAGTAGTGTGTTGAGACTGATAATAAATAAATACCAACTTCTGTGGAGGGGGATCATTTGGAAATCATTTGAGATTTAATAAATAGATCACGCATGACCAGTTGACCTCATCGCTTAAAGAAGACCAGCAGTATGCAGTCGAAATGTCGCGATCTACATCACACGTGACTACATCGCGAGACAAACGGAAAACCTAACTTTTATTGTTATTCACCACGATGAATAACCACAGCCTTTTTTACGTTTGAGATTTGTTTTCTTATTCTAAATTCACAAAGTTAATGTATCCGTTAAGCTTACTGCGCGGAAAAATTCTGTACTGTAGAGAACAAAAAAGCCGAGAAAGAATGCCAAAAATATGGAAATTAATGACTAAAATTTTCCTCCAAGCCCAAGACTTGTTTATTCAAGAAAACAAGAGGGATAGCTAGAGCCATCAAGTTTGAGGAGAAAAATACAATAACAGATCTTATAAAGGGCTATTTGTCACTTCCAAATATAAAATTTACGGCGGAGACTAAGCTCGCGCAGCGCCGTTGGTTGCCACCGTAATTAAGAAAAAATGTTTACTCATTTAGGCGAGAAAGTGTGGTGCAAACGTAATGAAATTACGTACGTACGCATGTACTTTCATGATAGTATTGAACCACGGAACTACTTGTGCGTGCTGGTTGAGTAAAATATAAGATACTTAATGAAGAGTCTGTGGTATTTATGCAGGAGTTGGTAGTATATGAACTCAAACGAGTGAGCGTAGCGAGGGAATGAGTTTTCTGATAAAAAGAGACGAGTACGTAACTAGCATACGGACAGACTTTTCATGGTGTATATGTTTATCATATACTTACGTAGATTCGCTTCTTGGTCAATGATAATTGTTAGTCAAAATTTATAAAATCGATCATGAAGTAAGGCAAGGCACCTTTGACAGCGAGCGAAAAACCAAATACTTGAAACGAGGCATCTAAAGCGTGAGGGTTCATCATTTTCTCTGTATTGACGTCGAACAAAGCGAAGGAACTCCGCAAATATATGGTTAATTCCTCGAACGCTATGGGAGTGTACTTTTCGTTCGTCGTTCTTTTTGTCTCTCAAAAAAATCTTTTAAAAGTTTTCAATCTTACTTTGTTATCTCTTTTGTGTTTTTTTTTCTCCATCCTTTCCAGATAACCCTCCACAAAAGTCTAATGAGAAACAAATCTTTTCTCGCTCGTCCTTTGTAAATAATTTGACTTAACAAACAGCCCTGAGAGTGGATTTTTAATTATAATTTTCCGAACGATTTGAAAAGCGAAACTCTGCCAGTGACTTCTGATTGGACATATCGTTTTCATCTCACCTGTAAGATGTGATACAAGCTCTTGGCTTGTGAATGAAAATTTATTTCGCGCCTTTTCAGTGGAAAATCTCAGTAGGTAAAGTGCATTATAAAGGAATGCGTTGACCATTCCTTCCGGAACAAGATCATTTGGGAGCTATAGAGCATGAGCGAATGTGCTAAAGATTGAGTGTTAATATTTCTGTAAATTATGGTAAATATAATTGATTACTCGAAATAATTTGGGATTGCTGTTTGTTAAAACTTGGGTGTACTGACGAGTTTACTTCAATTCAAATAACCATGTTTTGAAACTCGAAACGCAGTTGATTTACACCTTAAGCGGGTAAATTTATTGTAACGGGAGCGAAAGGAAATGTGATGTTTAAGTCTATTAAGTCATCATTGTAAAATTGAAATATTCTCGCTAGAAATGAAGCCTTTTCAGTGTTCTGAAGAATGTTACTTCTGTTTCATGTCAACTCAAATTTCTGATGAAATGTTTAACGCACTTATCGGGGCATAAAAATCAGAGTATGACTGAAACAAAAAACTAATTTGTGTATTTGAAGGAAGTCTTGCAAATCTTTGAGAGAGGTTCGGCCAGTGAAGTAATATTTTAACTGTTGATGTCTTGCAGCTATGGTTTTTAGATAAATTGAGAGAAGAGTCCATCTCACTGCAAGTTGAGTTTGTGTACTCATCTTCCTTAGCACGGACTAAGTTCGTTACTTCATTTATCAAATTTATATAAGGCAGAGTTACAGTAGAACACTAAGAGGAAGTAAGACGTTCACGTTTAGTCTGCTCTCGTTTAATCCATGAGAATACAAGCTTTTTAATTGAAGCGTACGATCCTGAATTGTTGCAATAGAAATAAACTAAAGACTCTTTCTGCTTCGTAGATTTAAAATATTCGTTCTTTACTAAATTGGTGTTATGAAGTATAATCATTTTCCTCACAATGCAGTCACTTCCAGTGTGAGCAAGTGGTCATACTTTAGGACAAGTGTGTTTACCATGATGAATAATCGCATCGTACAGCCCATTTTAAACAAAGGACGTGTTGGAGAAAACAAACCTAAGTCTGTCTCTACTTGTTGTTAAGCTGGCCCCATAAACATATTTCGACTGATCACTTCAATTTAAGTGAGAACGGTGAATTTACCTCTCATTTCGTTCACTTTCCTTCTAATCATTGCATAGATATTACAGAGGAATCAAGAAAGATTTCACTCTCAAACCAAACTCAAATACCCTAATGTTATTAAACAAATGGCTGAAATCCTGTGGAAGCTTAGAAATGTTCAACTATTCCCGTTTGCTTCTGGCGTAAATACTGTTTTAAACCTGTCAGTCTCACAGCTACTTTCCTTTGTATCCATCATTGTGATCCTGCGTAGTTTAAAGGTAGAAATCGACGCCTTGTTTGCCCCTTCCTTTGGATGGGTTTCCTGAAATGCTGATTGCAGAAACCTGTTCGAATCGTTCACTGTCTCTCGAGAAAACAAGCCCTTCAAGTCTTTTCTAAAACTACGACTTAACGTTGTATACAGAATGGGATTAAAACAACTATTTGCAGTGGTTAGAAGTCTGGCAAACTCATACAGCTGCCTAGTGGCATACGAGTTCAACAGTGATGGATTTGCAATGATACTTAAAATGATCACTTTGTGCGGTAAGATGCATGCCGCATAAACTAACACCAGACCCGTCAACAACTTCGTGGTCTTTCGGTTTTGCTTCTGCCGTTTTTCAGCAACATGCACGCTTGTGTAAATGCCTCGTCTATTGTTCTGCTTGTGAGCCTTTCGTAAGTGGCTGATAATTCCAACGTAAAAGTAAACGAGGCAGAATGCAGGAATTATGAACTGTGGATTAACCAACGCCATGATGTAAGTAAGGTTGAACGAAAGCTGGCTTGGCCACCATTGTATGTCAATGAGACACCTCCCGTTTGGTTCCAAGGTTAGGGCAAACACGAATGGTAGTTGCAGTAAGCACGAGTAGACCCAACCAAACGTCACCATAGCCACAGCTTTTGTTTTGCTAAATGGACTCTTCAGCGTCTTCACAATCGCAAGGTATCGCTCATAGCCGATGCAAATCAACATCGACCCCGAAACCGTGACGGAAACAGCGCTCAAAATGTTAATTAGCTTGCAAAGAACAAAACCAAAAGGCCATATGGAGTGGTTCTCAAGGTAAGCCAGGTCAAAGGGAAGGTATAAAAACAAAACCAATAGGTCAGACATGGCCAAGTTTAATATGAAGTATCCTTTTGCGGAACCTAAGTTTTTCTTCTTTGTACCAAGGATAACAGCACAGACTAAAATATTTCCAAGTACACCGATCACAAAAACCACAGGGTACAATACCAGGCGTACTACGCGGATCGCGAGGTGCTCGTCAAAGGCGTAACTGCCGTTCGCCGTTGTATTGTTCATGGTGTTCTTTCAGTTCCTCGTACATGAAAATGAAATTTCTGAAACAAAGAGAGCAAAAATCCAATCATTAGACTTGAGGTTTTGTTTTCCAATTTATGTCATAGTCAATGCAGTAGGAGCGCATGAGAGGTTTCCCAGTGAATTGCAGTAAACGTTTCACGTAAGCATTCTCCATAAGCTATCGAATGTCAAGAAGGTGAAATTTGCTTTCGCACCTCAAGCGAAAAGGAGCACTTTCGAATCTGATCCGGCAAAATTTAATAACTTTTCCCGACAAGCTGACTAAGGGGTTTGTTCGTAGTCAATTTTGACACTTAATTGCACAATTGTATGCAGACGACTTAACAGATTATGTATTTAATGAAAAAATCAATGAGCTACTTTCGAGCAGTGTGAAAAGCGAACCAACTTTGTTTACAATTACGTTGTTGCAGAGATGCTTAAAAACATAGGAAAATCAAGGAGTCAACTCACAACCCTTGTGTTACTCAAACAGGTTAAGAATTGTGAATAAGTATAATTCTCTACCATGGCTAACTTATTTCTGAGACCATCTGAATTGGTAATTCTTTAAGAAAACAAAGTGTTACCATGAAAACATGGAAATGTGAACAGTTACCTTTACTGCGAAAGCCATACCAGAAAAGACACTTTCTTTACCATTTAAAAGGATAAAATGACCCAGTGTGATGTTCTAGGAATTAATGACACTATAAATCCAACTGTACTTTCCAAATCTTTAGCTTTATTCAAATATTATCCGTACCGCGGCTAAAGGACATATTTTTGAACTGTTTGAGTAACAATACACAAGGTGTCAAACCAAGATGAACTGTTTCAGTTTGAACCTATCGCTCCGCTTAGATGAATAAAATTACTCAAAACATTTTTAAGACCAACTTCGCTGGTAGACTTTGTCGAGAACGATGGGGACGAGAATTTAACAATTTATACATGAATCATGGAGAGAAACCCATTAGATACAGCTCGTGAAACCTGGGTCTTGTCCGGTAATGAAACAATCGACAACTTTAGTTCGTAAGTTGCTATAGCGACTAAAAACGAAGATTTATTTATTAGGGTGACTTTTACGTAGGTTTACCTGAGAAAGTATATTGAAGCTCATGAAAACGAAGATTTGAGAGGGAGAGACGATATGTTTGGAATTTTCTAAATCAATCGAGAACTGAAATATCAAAAGTGAGCCGTGGTAAATTTTGAACAGGAATTGGGAGAACACGCTCTGAAGTTGACATGCTATCTGCTACTTATTTCAGTTAATTAAGAGGCTGACGTTAAGAAGCACTTAACCATGTCGCAGAAGTGTAACACCCGATACACATGCGTCGAGTTCCTGCCAAGATCTTCCCTGTGCCAAATTACTAGCGTTAATTCTGCTGGTAGTTTTTATCTGCCTTTATCTACCGATATTTTTTATCTTTTTTTTTTATTGAAGACTTTCGAATGCATGGCTTTACTTTGCTTCACTATGTCAAGTGAAGTTTGTGACAGCATTAAACTCATATCCAACTCAAACAACCACTTTAATTGTTTCTCTCTAAACCGCCGTCAGTTTTGAAATAGAGAATTCAATAGATGACATCACCCATCAAATTCAATCTTAATCTTACTCAATACCATTATTTTCAGTTCTTTCACAAGATATCATTACATAATCGAACTCTCCTGGTTTTTCCCTCTCAAAAATCAAAACTATATTTGGAACGAATCCCAAAGGAGAGCTTGGCTTCCATATTCGTTTCTTCAACCGCAGTTCACATACCGTATTTATTCGACTATAAGCCGAGCGATTTTTACACAAATTGAAACTGAAGTGAGTTAAAATTTGGGCTGTAGAGGGTATACGATTTTCATATATTTACAGAGAACTTGGTTGTTACACAGGGTTTCAATCGTTATCGATAATATCTTCTTATTGCAAGAGTAATGATATTACTTACGGGAAGCTTCCCAATCTTTGATGTGGAGAACTTGAATAGCATTTTTTTTTTCAATCTAATTATGTTATGACGAAGTTCAAAATGGTTAATATTAAAATTTAATGATTGCCGATGAGACAACAATGTCTTGCAAGTCTATATATGCTGCGCTAAAAACATACTTTGATCCCTTATAGTCGGAAGAAACTTCGGCTTTGCACTCAGAGATATATTGCACCATGTATGATGTATTTAATATTTTGAAAACATGGAAGATACGTGTCGATAAATCTGACAACCATAGTATTCAGTATTTAATTAGAAATGTGGTTTGGCAATAGGAAAACTGATTCAGATTTGTGTTTACTGCAATTTCGAACGGTGAAATCAGCAGAATTTTTTCACAATGATGCAAAAGCCACCGAGAGGTGGGCATGAAGATTTTATTTCTTGCCCCTTATTGTCTGCATAAATTGGGTTGTAAACCCCTCTAAGATCAAATGGATCTCCGAAAAACGTTATAGTCACATGAGGGGTTCTTGTAATGTCCAGTATGTTGTCAAAAAATGATTGACTGAAGACTCTCGATCAGGAATCCTTCATCAAAAGTGGCACAACTACCTATTCCTTTCCATCTTCGGCTCAACAAGACGCGAACAACAACGAAAATATTCGATTTGGTACGTGATGATGTGGGACCAAACTATAAACAGCATATAACCAGTTTAATTTCTGCGGAAAAACTGAAAAATTAATAGACTAGTTGAAGCTAAATCTTTTTTCCATGATGTCCTGCATGTAACAGAGGGTTAAACATGAAACAAAATAAAGATAGGCGTGAAAAGGGGAACAGATTGTAACCTAGTTGAGTTTAGCTCAGAAGGAATGAAGTGTGTTAAGTCTGTTGCGTCGATAATTCTTGTAGTACAATAATTCGCTTCCACTTCTAACCAATGATAACTTCCACAGCTACTAGATCTACAGTACTGATAAATAAAATCTGTGAATCATCCTATCTCCATCCCGGCTAGAATTATCCTGATCTTGAAGATTACTCATTTGATGAGCGACGTTCGACGAGAATCAAGAAATGATTTCGTTACGCACCTTTTGTGGATGATGATTACGATGAATAAAGAACTAAATTGTCTGCATAATGGTTTTCCTAGTTCAAAATATCCTCTGTCTCGTTATTGAAATATGAATTATGTGTTTTTACGGCAGACGAACTTTTCATTCGATCGGGAAAAAATGTGTTATACGATTTGCTAGATCACAAACAGATGTTAAGTAAATCGAAATATAATCAGGAAGAATTTTCAGCGTGTTATTGGTTCCTTTTCTCGATGCGTCAACAGCAGCGAATTTCGTCGTTAATAATCGGTTTGTCAAAATTAACATGGAACTTGTCACCGCTATTTTATTCCAACGTATCAACGTTTCTTTGATGCTGGAACAGTAATCCGCGGTGTCTTACAGGCAAATGTGGTACGTGCTAATTGTAACTAGCAGTTATTGAATCTTTCTCCATTAACTAAAAAAACGTAGGTGGATTATTTTCCCTTCTCCAATTAATTTTTTTTACGGAAGATAGTTAAAAACTTAATTTGCAACCCTTGTTCTGAGATAATGGCAATTAACAATTGACGTAAGTAAACCGTGAAAAGCAGCAAGACAAATCTGGGGAGGTTAAACAGACACCTGAACACAATCATGTTTTATAGGAGCTCATAACACTGGCTTAAGCTAAAAACATATTCATGTACTTCACTGAAAAACCGCTTCCTAAAATGATTAGTGAGTTGCCTCTTAATTGAGCCATAAAATATTAGTGAGTGGAAGAGAAACGAAGATTTCACAGCTCTATTACTGGACAAAAAAAACACTCACTTCAACATATTTGTGTGATTAAGTTTAGCACGTTCTGAAGAGATTTAAAACAAGGCGTTTTTCGTGTGATAGCTAGACAACATTATTTTCCTCTTCTCCAAGTGAACAATTATGTTTTTTCGCTGTCTAACGTTAGCAGTTAACGCCAAAACGTTTATTTCTTTCTTGGTCAGAAGCGCATTCGCCGTTGGAAGGCTATATAAAATGTCACTGTATGAGTATCTTTTGCTTTAACTTTTCATTTATGTGAATATTTGCATATTTCAAAGTAATTCAATGAGGAGAAATTCATCGAACACCTGGACTATCGAAAATATATTATGAACAATTTCTATCGTAATGAGAAGTGGTTCTAGAGGCATTAAAAATCAGTATTGACTAATTGATATGAAAAGTAGCCTGGCTATACTTTTACGTGATCATTAACTGAGAAAGTTTTCAGTGTTTCCTTCCATCAGGAATTGTGCAAAAGATAACTATCTCTTTCGTAATCCTCATTTCCTTAAGGTTTCTTTCGATTTCCGCTAAAACAGATCAACTTAATGCGGACACATTTTCAGTTTGAAATTTTTAATTTATTTATTGAAGAAACGTCAGCGAATCAGGCAAACGGCTATGTCGCTTTGAACATTAGTAGTATCTCGTATTTATAGAAGCGACGGCTTAAAAATTTTTTTTCAAAGCCCGTTATAAGCTATGAAGAGCAGAGAACACTAATGAGCTAAAGAACAGTTAGTTAACCTGTCGATGAAGGAACAAGTTTGTGTAAAAAGATAAGACTTCTGATGATCCCTGTTTGCGAACAATTAAGCTTTCGCTATTATACGCCTTTAACTTTTTTTCCTGGTTTTTTTTTTCGAATAATTGAGCATAAAAATCCTGATCTCGCCATTTTTCGTCCGATAACCTACATTTCTTCAATTGTAATCTGTTACGTTAGCTTGCATATATATAGGACTCTATGAGTTTAATCAAACTTTCTTGACTGCACTTGTATTTGATAAGTGTTATCGTGTTTTCCGCTGAAAATATTTCCATCCCCTGTAAGAGTCCTGCAGCTTAGTAGAAGCTAATGTAATAGAGCGGCTTTTCGCTTGGGAGCATTTCTGACCTCCCTTAGTCTTACGGAACGAGCCTCTCCTAGGGAAGGTTTATTTTCCAGGGGTATTAAGAGCAAGAGCTTTCTGAAAAAACTGGTTAGGGGAAGAGGCTGAGTGTCCTGCTTCTGTAATGAGATTGCATTTGGTTTTTGTGTTGTAGATAACAGCAGCAGAAATGAAACATGTAGATGAGGTTTCAACTATCACATGCCAGAATAGATTTAAAGTCACGTTTTAAGCGTATCTCTTTTTTATCAGCCATTTCAGCTTATCTTTGATTCCACGTTTTATACCTAATTATTTTTCCCGACTTGCTAATTATTTTTCACAAACCACCGATCACGCAAATATCAGTGCAAAAGTCGCCTTGATTGTATTGTATGTGAGGAGGGCTGGTTTGGCCAGCCTCGTTATAGCACAGAAATTCTACATGGTATCGGGTTATGTTTAAAACATTTTACACTCGTCGCTTGAAAAATCACACCTGGCATCAGCTCGTCAGTTTGCTGTAGCGCATACCGACAACATTATCGTCAACCTTTGCTTGTTCATAAAATTCCATTACCTTACATGTTCTTTAGATAATCTCCGGGCCAAACATTGAACCTTACAGTAAAATATATCCTAATTTAATGGAAATCAGTTTATGTAGGATAAAATATACACGTTATTTGCATAAGATTTGACTGTCAGTAAGTTCGACGTTTTGAGGACTTTTGGCCGTGCCTTGTAGTATAACTTGACTAAATTTTAGAAGCTGACTCCTTTTTTGTTTCGGCTCTATCCTGTCACCCAATCTCTCACAAAGTAGTATCAACTTTTAAAATCGTGCATAGTCCTTAACTCCTCACCAATTATAAGGAATGTGAATCATCAGCGGAGAAGAAATTAATGTATATGGTGACAAACAATCTAGTTTTCATCCGCTTTAGTGATTAGCAAAAAAAAAACGTCAACAATAGTCTGTTAGGATCTGATATTGGAACTGCTTTCTGAGGGTCCACTGAACCCCTCTGCAAATTGTTTTCACGTCAGAAATATTGAGGTTTTTGACACTTCATTCATAATCTTTTAGAACTGCATCGCGTTAAAATTCGCGGATGAATTGTTTCTTATCGACTGACCTGTTTTACTCTGTCTGGTGCTTCAAAAGAAACTCGTTTTTGTTGTAACCTCCATACCGCTAGGTCTGTGATAACTTGGATTTCATCCTTTGCAGATACCGTCAATGAAATGTTAGGGAATGGGTAGTGCCCACAATCACCTCCGTTCATGACATACACCAGAGTAAATTTTATAAAACGAGGAAACTCGAGTGAGCTGAAAAGGATAGTTGAGAATACACGTGAGCACGTGGCGCTGTCCAAAATGATATCATAAAAGGTCAGATGTACCAGAAAAAACCTTATTAACTCAACTACCAACTAGTTTAATTTCAATTCTCCGTAGAGTGGAATGGAAAGTAGAACATCTTGACTCACCTCACCTTCCATATGACACATGAACAGTGATTGACTGCTCATGGACCTTTGTGAAGAGATTGGAAAATTGTAGGACGTGACCATTGTCAAATCTGGTCGGTGTAGAAGTCAATCTAAAACTTTTCACCGGTGGATGCCGACACGTAACACTGGAAAACACGACGAAAAAGATCGAAGTAGTGTAGGATTTGAACCCGAGAAGAGTTCAACCTTTATTGTCTGTCAAACGTCATCGCGCAACAAAAGATTACTCAGACTTCGCTAAATTATGTGAGCCAGACGCCAGATTGAAGACATTTGAAAAAATTCAAGCAAAACATCTTGCAAAACAAAAGCTTCGTTCACATGTTATGTTCATTTAAAAAAAAACGCTTCCACGTTCGCTCAGAATAAAAAGAGACAGTCACGAATCACGAGTAAATGGAAACTTTAATCACATTTCATGAGAGGAAAATAGCCCCAATAATGTTTCGCGAAAGATCACTGAAAAAGGGACCCTCTGCGCCTCATACTTGTCCATAACTATCAGCTGGAAGCAGAAGTTCATACGACTTTGCCCCTCAAAACAATTATTTCAAAACGATTAGTCTATCACTGGTCCGACTGATAGCTGACAACTACCACAAGGAGCCATTACTGAGTAACAAAACCTTATTTACATACATACATGTAACAGGAGCATCTGGCATTCCGGAAACAACGAGGAACCTTAAACAATCAGCATTTTAAATTTTATTCTATACTGACCGATATCCGTGTGGAAAGTAACTCGTCATGGACATGCAGCGTACTTAGCGTATCCCCATGATTGATATTAGCCGAAGAATTTGAATGAACTAACTAAGGAAAAGTATAAAACGGTAGTTACGAAAACGAAGGATCTTCGTTTTCGTAGGGGGTCTTCGTTTTCGTAATGGGTCTTCGTTTTCGTAACTACCAGCATGAAACACAGTTAAGTCTTTGTTTACTTCATCGTTGTTCAGCGCACAGCACAAAGGGCTAGGTTTTCACACCATTTGGGTAAGGTAAGTGAAATTCGGTAAACGGAAGACTAAGGCTAAGGGAGAGGGCAGTGGGGTCCAATGGCTTTTATCCAATACTCCCATAAAACCGACTTGTTCCACTGGATTCATGTGATTCATATGCATAGAGTGAGACACCTGGAGTGGAAGTGTTTAAATAAGGTAATTTAAAGGCGATTGTGGAGCCATGGGGAGCCAGGATACCGAGTGAAAAGATGAATAAATTATAGTCGCTCAAGTATATCTATCTCTGCTGTTGTGCATCAAAGCGCTCGAAGTTATTTGTTCCCGGGGAATGTTTGGTAACTGGGAATCCTTTATCTAGTAGGTATTCCACGTTTCATTACAGCGCACTAATATGATAGTTTTTCATTGACATATTTTCATACGAACTTTTAACATTGTTTTATTGAGACAAAGTTATAAAGTCATAGTACTTCTTTCTTGCGAGAGTGAGCTACACAATTTGATGATACATCAGTGATTGTCGAATTATTAATTGTAACTCCAAAGCGAACAACTTGAAATAATGAGAAAACCGACTATTACGACAAAGTGTTGGTCTTAAATTCTTTGTGATTCGGAATGTCCGAATGATTATTTGCTATGTTTGGAATAGCTTTTTTCTTTTTTTTTTTTCTTTTTGTGTTTTTCGTTAAAACGAAAAACACATATTTATTTATAGAAAAATTATCAGAAATTATCTTTCATTTTCTTAAATTGTAAGTCCAGGCTTTCACTTGGATTGTTGATAGTAAAAACAATTACATAAGAAAATACTTCCTTGGAAAAAAATTGTTGTGGCTTTTTCGAATCAACGGATACATCGATAAAGCAATTCTTGCTTTATGGCTGTTTTCAAAAAGCTTTTTTATTAATGATGGCTGTCGGGTTTATCTTAAAACGTTGTCTTAACTGATTAAAACTTTCACCCAAAGGAGTCACTCGTGATGAATTGGCCATAAGTAATATAATTATTTAGCGTAGACTTAAAGAGGAAAGATCAATACTGACGTTGAATAACCAGTAAAATGGAGTCACGCAATGAGCCAACTTAGTTCACAGTTAAACCTGCATGAAGATGCCATCTACGGGCTCCTTTCCAGTGCCCGCCTAACTCAGAGGTGAGCCTTTCAGAGCTTTATTATCAACACATAAATAGGTAATAGTTAGCCTTATATTCAGATCAGGTTAAAAACGCGTAGAAATTCCAAGAAAGCAAACAAACTAATCGAATGATGTATGAAAATGTCGGGCATCAAAGGCTAACGCGGAGAGCAATTTTAAAGCTGTTGAGAGAAATGCAAGGAAAGAGAGAAATGATTTGCTTTGTAACGTCCGGCATGTCGCTGAAACCATTTATTAACCCTTAAATTCCCATGATTGAACAAGACAGAAATTCTCTTTACAATTTCGTTGCAATATTAAGCGAACAAGAGATGAGAATAAAGAAAAATATTGATTGGGGGATATAAGTAGATGTAGTTCCAAATATTCTCCGGACAAACATCATAAGAAATGTATGGTTGGCAGTAAGGAGAATTGCTAAGGAAATCTTGGAAGCGAAAGGGGTCAAAAACATCTGCTAATCTAAATGTTTTAATAAAGGCGTCAGGCTTTTAAGTAGACTCTGACAGTTATTTTTAATCTGCATTTGGCTTCTGAAAGTATTTTGCAATTAGATCTGAAGACGATAATTATTCATTAGTGACATATTCGCTAAGCGCCGTTAATCCATCATAAGAAACTAACAATTTACTCGATGTCTAAGATCAATTAAAAGAAAAACTGCCTAGGGTCGAACATAGATAACGACAAAATACACAACGTTTCATAAATAAGAGGAATTGTTTGGCTCATTTTTGAAGGCAAATTTTATTATGGGACACCTGCTGTTGAATGATAAAGAGTTTTATGTTGATAAACTCAATTTTCTTCAGACGAATGTCCAGCCCTTGGAAAACGGAAGACACGCACATCTCTGACACTTTTCTCCGTAGTTTTGAAGCTAAACGTTGATGAAGAGTCATACAGTTAATGCACTAACACAATGCCAGGTAAATATTTCAGTGTTTTAATTACAGAAGTGTTCAGCCGGTTAGATAACAGTGCCTCAAAAAGGAAAATGTTTTTTATAATGAGAGATCTAAGAAGTTAAAACTTAAACTTTTAAATTCAATGTACATTTGAGTAGGTACGAGAGGAAACAAATAACGAATTCAAATTTAAAATAAGCTGAATATTTCACTGTCACATCTAGTTATTGTTTTAAGATATCTTCATTACGAAAATACTGAGATCGGTAATTTCAAAATCCACTTCTGTCAAGATAAACTTGAACGTACTTGTTAAACATATCAGTGATGTTTTTCATTAATAGTTTTCCTGTAACTTCAATTTTTCTCGTGGCATATCACAAAAAATCTTCAGAGCCTGTGCAAATTCTCGTCGGTAGAGAAGATAAGATACATTGATCTCTCCGCCAAATATAAAAATATATTACCTCATCGAATAGAAATGTTTGAAATTGAAATTTTAAAATTGTAAGAATTGATTAGTCCGTACGATAATATGGCGCTCAGTTATAATTTCATTCTGGTTTTAAGTGCTTTTCAGTTTTTGTCGTTTATTTACGAAATTTAACAACACTACAGGGTCATAAAACTGCAGTTAACTTTCGCCTTTGAGTTCATTGAAAAGATAATTGAGACCAGGGCGCTAAATTTTGGCGTTTGTTTTTCTAAACAAAACCAAAGGTTACCTATGAACTAGCATTAACTCACAGTGGACCGGCCCCCAACCGATGAGAAACCGGTCGGAGTTTGCTCGACCTTCCTTACTTCTTGTTGTTGGTGTTTTTACTTTTCTCTGACTTTAAATTTCCAGTAAAGCTGCATGGAACGGGTGGACATCATATCCAGAGAAAAATTGAAATATTTTATTTCTGTTTACTGATCATTCGACTTTTTTATGATAACAATTTTGTGTTTATGTGTTAACCTTTGAAATAATTAATTCTTCCTAGTTAGGAATTCAAACATCTATCTTCCCGACAACTGGAACCTGCTGTTCATTGAAAACAGATTATTTAATCATCGAATGTTGCTCAGCGTCTGAAACGTAATGGGTTGAATGGCGAATTGAAGTAACACAGACACATTTTCAAAAATATCCATTGTTTTCTTATCGCAAATATTTAGATTACATATAATAAGGATACAGTCCCTGTAAAGACTAAATCGCTGATGCATCAACAAGTGAACCAGCTTTCGCAGCCGGACTGGCAGCATATTCCGATATCTCAAATTACCCTCCAGTAGCTTTTATCTCGAATGTTTTTCCTTTTTTCTTTTCATAAATTCATTCCAATTTGTCTTTCCTGAGAATTAATACTAATCAGATTACAAAAATAAAAAACATATCGATGCGTTAAGTGAGACAAACTCAAACAAAGGCATAGATATGCCTCACTGTAAAATGAACGCATTTTCAGCAAGCTCTTCGCTAAAAGGAAGCATTTCTTCTATGTCTGAAGGCTGAGTGAGAGTTGTAGGTTAATCATTTCTATTGGCAGAACTTAACTGATTGTTTGATTATTTATCGAAATTGAGCTAGATTTTGTAACATTGTTCTGAAATATGTTGATTTTTACGAAATAGAATGATGTGTGTTTTCATCGTTTCCTGAGCAGTCATTCAAAGCACTTTAGTGCCAGCTGCATTATAGATAGAGGTAGCTTATATTTCTCATCACATATGTAGAGAAACAGGGGTGGTTAATAGCTTCAAATTGGTTTATTCGAATCGGGAAAGAACAGGGCCTAGGCGCAAGAAGAACAGAAATTGAACAACGTGAGTTATATGTCATTTCTTTTCCTTTTTTATTAAGTTTCCGACGGAATTGATTACTGAGGCCGTCATTTTTCCAACATATCAAAGACTCTATGAAAAGAAACAATTATATTGCATGCACGCCATGTCGACAAAAACATTTAATATCATCCGGCTAAACTTCGTAGTCAGAGGTCCTCCCGATTATGAGGCATGGAGGCGTTAGTCAGCCTGACCAATGTCAAATAATAGTTTCTTTTAGGATTTTAGTTCTGTGCAATGTGTCAAATCTTCCCACCAGTCATATATCAGAAACACTTTAGATATAAGGATCGGGTCGCATTAGAGCGAATTCAAATAACTATCGACTCAAAAATTGCTAACAATTTTGCGTTTTCCGAAGTTCTGCGACAGTTACATCAAACTAATATCCTTTGACCAAAACTCCACTGATTGATTCCTACGTTAATCACAACCCATCTCGCTCTAGAGGAAACTGAAAAAAAACTCGGGTTCATTTTCCTGCTAATCTTTTGCGTTGTGGTTCAAGATTGCGTTTCTTGAGATGGATTCGATACTTGCGAATGGAGGAGAGTTTCTAGTTGAAGCCAAAGGTTCTCCAAATTGCTGCCAGTTTAACAGTACCCAGGGTACCAAACACAGGCATTTGAATTAAAAGCTGCACCCAAAGTCGTTTTCTTCGACAGAAAAAGGTTCAGATGAACGAGGAGAATCCTGTAACCCCGCGTCAAAGACAAGCGGACTAAAGTTGACAGATTTTTTGCTTAAACAAACAAAAAAGCCCTTGTGTAACCCGTGCCTAACAACTAAGATCAGGATTTATTCCAACAACGTTATGTTCAATACACCTTCGATGTATAAAGAAACTCCTGACGAATACTAAAACCTTTGTCTTGATCCGCAGTGTGCATACAAAGTCGAATTGGCATTAGAGAAACCGTCAAGAATTATCGTAATGAATTCTATACATGCGCATAAAGATTTATGTAACTCGAGGGACTGTTGATCATGATGACTTTCACGAGAACCTTTCGCAAAGAGGCTTCGATGTTCCAATTCTACTGCGAAAACGTTCACCTTGGCGCCTAACATTGTTTTTTGTTTTGTTTTTTTCTTTTTTTCAAAAAATATGAACTTATTATGTCCGAAATGTGAGTAGAGAGGAAAATCTTAGAAAATACTGCAGCTGTGAAATTAAGAATAGAAACGATTTCCTTGACAGGCCTAAGAGTGTATACTGTCTAATAACGACAAAATCGCAAAATGTGAAATATTGAACCTTTTGCAGTTCGTGACGAGCTGTCAGTCTAAATATCGCTTTTAAGAAATGATTGAGATTGTTATTGAACCTGGCAGACGGTTTAAATTACAACCAGAAGCAAATCGTGTATTGGTAGCGAGCGCATTTTTATCTTTATCATATACACGCAAATTCCACCCTAAGTCGATATCAGCTGATTTTTTTGCTGCTCTGCATTAAAAGACTCAACTTGTTATTAGAAAAAAAGGGGGAAAGCGAAATCACGAATTGACCAGAGACTTAATCGTGTCCTTGAAGAAGTTGCATTGAAACAAAATAGAAACATATAGCCTTACCAAATGATTATTCAGTTGTAAAGGCTACTCTGCTTTACTCAGTACTCTTTCGTTTGATGGTGCTTCAGCCCGTCTGACGGATTGATGCATTTTATTCATCACAGAAGGGCTTATTTGTGAAACATCGCTTTAATTTGACTGAGACATAATAACATTGACAGAAGCTTTTAGGCATAAGTATAAGGGTCCAATATCCTCACCGCAATAACTATATGAATAATAAAGCTATTCCAAGTTTTTGCTGAATAATTGCAAAATTTAACCAATTTCCTTAATGAGGGTATTTCGGCCTTCAAAAATTAGATTTAAAAGAAATGGATAAAAACGACAGAGAAAAAAACCTCTAATTTTAAATGTTAGCTTTATTTTCCTTTTTTTGTTGGCGCACATACCTTACACTGGTGAACAATTAACCAATGGCGTAGCGGTAAAAACAAGGATGATTAATATATTTATCTGTGCAAAGAATTGTCGTCAATTTCTGTTATGATAATCATTTTATGCTTGAACAAAATTGCAATCACTTGACTTGACGCGTGGTAAGATGCATTGCATAGCTGACGAATTCTTACCTTAAACCATAAGCGCTCGACATGCACGGAATTTGTAGCTGACTTCCATCAGGGGATCCAACCACCGTCGTGGAAATATGTGAGGTAACTTGAATAAACGGCGTTATAACATTTTTAAGAGTTACAACAACAGTGTATAATAATTGTGGAATATATGAGTTGTTTTGTTGACATACTTTGCTCCGAAGACCGTTACTTTGGCTTTGTGTAAAATAGACGCAAAATTAGTCTCTGAGCGAAAATCGAAAGGTTCAAATTTGTTTACCGAAAACTGTTGTCATCATCTTCCATAGCACACTTGTCCGATAACGAAGAAACACGAGTCGGACCGGATCTAGTACAACTTGAACTGCAGTAATTTAATTTGAAGTCTAGTTTTGATATTTGGCAAATCCAACAAAACAAACACAATAAAATTCATAGGATGTAAACATCAAATGGCTTATGTGCGAATGCTAGAAATGCAACTTATTGCGGATGAATAATGACAGCTGCTTACTGGCTTGACGGTTATACTTGAAAATTGATCGCCCCAACATGAGATTAACCCTAAGTACAAGCATAATTTTTTTCAATTTGGTGAAAATTTGTGACAGTTTGCATTTGAAATAGAGTAAGTAACCGGAGATACCGAAAAAACTAATATCGTATGCCGTGGAACTCACCATAAAATGTCGCTTGGTCGGTCACATGACTCAAAAAGCCATAAGACAAAAAGGAAAAAACAGTTTTTTTTAAAGCATCTGTACAGCTAACTCGTTATGACGGTCATTCGAGTCCAGTTCCATGAAAAGAGAATTTTATTATCAGTTAAATAATGGAGCCAGCTCTGCTTTTCACTGAGGCAAAATAAAAAGACACTTGAAAAATGAAGAAGACTGATCTTGAAGATGGCTACACCTTTGTACTCTCTTTAGTGCGCGGCGTTCAGGCGTGCGTGTGAGGCCTTTGAAAGCTATAAAATTTGACGCGCAGTCTACAGGGAGGACCGTGGATCTTAGGCGAAAGGTTGTAATTTTGACCCGTCACCTGAGATCATAAAAATAGATCATGTCTTAAGACGAAGAGGTGTCAGTATCTTTAATTACGAATTGTCGGTAGGAAATTAAAGGAAAATTTTGTTCAAAGGTAACATGTCTAATACAATATTGAAAAAATAAAGCGGCGTAGAATCTAATTAACAAAGGTCTTATTATGGAATAAAACTGGCAGAAACGTGAGTTACAAAGATATGTCAATTTTCGTTGGTATACATGTTAGATATGTGCGTTTTTGCTCTTTTCACGTTGGTTCAAGAAATATCATGTTAAAATAGGGTCATTAAATTGCTGATGATTAACTTTCCACATGCAATATTACAGTTTTTTCTCTATTGAAATGTGGCTATGGCGGTGAAAACAGCTAAAGTAAAAGAGGATGCTCTTCAGAACTAGACTTCGCTTTGGAAAATTCATTGCTAATCAAGAGGTACTTTCCCTCTTCCCAAAAGATTTCCGTAATTTCCATTCAATATGATAATTATTCTAAAGTGAGACACTACGTTGAGCTGAACATACATTTACTGAAATTGAAGAAGAACATCATTCTTGACACTCATGCATGATCGACAGGAGTACTTCATGAAAGAGACTTAATGCCCAACGATATTTATCGATTTTGTCTGATTTTGCGGATTTCATAACATGTAGGCTGAATAGCCGGTGTATGTTACACAAAATGGCATCTACTATCATACAGTTGAATTCCAAATCTGAAACCCTCGGTTTCTTCAAACTCCTCGACGATAACTTGCACGAAAGTGTCTTTCCGTCTCGATCAAATACTGTGATTTTACCCCGCGTATTCCTTTTCACCCAGAGGTCTGGAGAATGGGGTTTTAATTTGCCTTCAACAAACGAAGTAAAAGAAATCGATAACTGGATATGTTCATTGTACTTTACATTTCACATGATTCCGCGAAAATTTGTTCTGCGTTTGAAATACTTCTTGCCGTCAACACGTCAATAGACCCTTAGAAAAATTTTGAAAAGTTCGCTAAAGCCTCATATCTTATTGATGATCTTTTGCAACACGTTTGATAAGTTGGTCGTCGAGACGTTCCTCGCCCTTTTCAAAGGAACAGCCGGAGATATAGAGACATTTACTAAATCCAATAATTTGATGTCAGTGCAGTTTGATGTTGAGTTACTACACAACCCGTGTATTCATTTTGGTGTTACAACCAAAGGTTATGACAGCACTTTGAATGTAGCGAATCATAAAATTATCAAGCATTTTTTTTAGCATTTGACAAAACAACTTTTGTAACGCATATTATTGCTCCTAATTATATTTTCTTCACATAGGTGTTTAGGATCCTTCTTGTTCATGAAAAGAATACTGAGTAACCAAGAAGTTCAGGATAGTATTTAAGACAACAATTTTCAGCTAAAGTAAATTAAGATTAAATAAAAGACGTAAAAACCGTGAACAGCCAATCCTATTACGGAAGACAAAACAATTCCACTAATCGGATTTAAGGATCACCTATTGTCGTAACTTTAAAGTTCACCAAATGTTGCGTAAATACTAAATGCAATCAAAGAGAAATGACGTGTTGGTTTGAAATCACAAGAAACACATACCAGATTGATTTATTGTCAGCAGTCAAGAAAGCGTATGTTTTTCTCACACATTTAATTACGTTCATAACAAAGCGTTTCTACTCCTACATCTCCAGGTGTATGCCTAAAAAAAAAGGTCAACAAAACACTAACTCAACATGAAAGCCGGGGAATATTTATTTTCTTGAGGTCGCTGATCAGCATTCCTAGTAAGGCATTACTATTTTTTAATTAAAAAATACTGAACGATAGAAATTTTGAAGTGCGATTCTTTGAGACTATCGCACTGGACTATTGAATTTAAATTTTATTTCTGCCAAATAGATGCAATTTCAAAATCCAAACACTTACCGCTGTGAACCTTTGTTATTAAGCTATCGTAGCTTGAGCGGCGGTAAAATATAACCAGCGGTTTATATGGAGATGACATTTCGTAAGTTAGGCATTTTGAAAAGTAACTATTAAACTGATGAAAACTAATCACACCTTCTCACATAACTCGAGTCCGAGACTGAAGAAGAAAGATCTTAAAAGTAAATCTATGGACGATAAAACAAATTGATAAATGATCAGTTTCCCAATGCCAGTAATAAAAGCTGACATCATTTCCTGGAAACAAAACAGTTCTTTAATTTTTCTATAATAATCTGATTTTTTCTGAAATCGAAACGTCCTCGAAGTGAAAGACGCCCCAAAATACGGTTGAGGAAAGCGTAAATTTACGACGTAAAGTGACTGTTAAGACGTAAGTGACTGTTAACATTAAAAATTTTTACGTGCAAAGTTCGCAGAATAACTCCCTCACCACTTCGTTAAATGGATTAGACTTAATCATTCAAATTTTGCAGTGCTCATGCAACCAAAACGCACTTAAAAATAAGCCCTTGTCAATAGCTTTTGTGATCGAAAATTTAAGTGTAAGTAAAATATCTCACACTAAGGTAATCATGAAAATTGATCACTGAAAACGTTACTTTCTTACCTCACAAATTAAAAACGCATATAGAAAGTACAACTTGAGAGCATGCCCTGAAATTCATCGCTCGTTCCTTCCTCATTAACCGAGCAGGTGAAACAAAAACAATATGGCTTTTTTTTTTTTTCGCAGATATAGCTTTTATTTTCATAGTTTGTCTGCCTCCTTACCGCTTCATTGTGAAGCGGATATTTGTAGCTATTGGAAATGGTTTAATTAAACCTTCGCTGTTGGCAATCGGCAAAACAAAGTCATTGTGAAATGCGAGTCAAGAAAATTTGGTATTAGCATGGCGTGAAAATACTTGCTGAAAGGTCAAGCTCTAACCCAGCGTGTATACCTCTAATGCTTTCAATTTCAGTTTTTTTTTGTATGACATACATTAACTCTTCGCTTCACAGAGCAGTGGCTATTTCGACCGACGAAATCAGCTGAAATGTGTGCTCATTCCTGTCGGAGTCACAGTTCAAATCAACACAAGGTATATCAATAGTTTTGTTCGAAAATAATTTAGAGCTTCGGAGGTTTTAACGTTAAAAACCCGATAGTACCGTTGATTTCAGTTTGCGGTCTGCTTTCATTTTTGTGCACTTCAATCAACAAAACAGATCTTAAATGTATCTCACATTTACTTAAAGAAGTGTTCACCAAGCGGTTTTCTAGCATATAGTGAAGTTCCAAAGTTATACTTTAATTCTGAGGAATGTTTTTCTAGGCAAGATATCCTGTTGTTGTGCAAATTGTTTTAGGACTTATCATATACTAGTCCACTGAACTCATGTTATTCAACCAGACTGCGTCAAGAAAAGTAATTAGATAATCGGCGTCTCCTGCTACGCAGGGAGGAAGTTCAAGTTATAAATGCAAATGGCGTAACTCGTTTTTGTTTTTTAATGAGAATAGTCTATCTTATAAGTTACCTAAATTCTCAGTGTTTTCAAAACTAAAAAGCATGGATGACACTTAAACATTATTACTATCATTATAAACCGAAGGAAACGGCGACTGAAAACTGAAAACATGCATTATCCATTATCGCAGAAAATCCTGCATGGAAGTGCCACCGTTCGCGAATTGACTAGAAGCGAGAGTCGGTGTATTACAACATCCTTTCAAAATTCTTAGCAACAATCGCTATTTATTGAATGTTTTCAATTATCTTACAAAATTTTTGCAAAAGTTCATTTCAAGAGCGTTCATATAAAGAAAAACCGAATTCAATACAGTTCAAATTATCGGTAATTGATATGTTAACATCATCGAAAAGAAAATCTGGGAAAAACGTAAACAATACCCTTTTGCGTGTTTTAAATCGTGAGGAGCATTGAGCTTTCGAGAACATTTTTTACGGACGAGCTATGGATGAGATGATGCCAAAAGCATGCAATGAAGCAGATAGAGTGCAAGAAAGGGAGGGAGAGGGGGAGGGGAGGGGAGGGGAGGGGAAGGGGGAGGGGAGAGGAAAGGGGAGGGGGAGGGGAAAGGGAAAAGGTAACATGCAGGGTCTAGTAGCGGGCCGTGGTTTTCCATAGGGCATGAAGTTCTGAATCAGTGACGAAAAATTTAGCAGAAACGTCAGTGAAAAGGATCTTATAATTAAAAATGATCTAATACTTTAAGTTTGCAAGCCTTCATCATATCAGATGGGTTTCTATTTCTCGCAGAACGATGAGCGATAGACATAAAACACTGAATTGATGTATCATGGCCGACAACAGCACAACGTCTCCTACTCCTTCCCAGGCTTCTGCTCTGACAGCCGGCAATGTTGGTCTCATTTTATATCTGTCTTTCTTGGTTGTAATTGCTTTGTTTGGAAATGGCCTGTTGTTAACAGTAATTGTCAAGAGGCAACTTCTACAAAACGTTCATTACTATTTCATACTCAGCCTAGCTACGTCAGATTTCCTGAACGCTTTGCTGAAGATTCCCACCACTATTCTTGGAAAATTTGATCGCGGCTGGTATCCAAGTTACATCATCTGCTACTTTACTACTCCTCTAGGGGTACTTTTTGGTGCAGCGTCCGTTTTCAGTTTGTCAGCGGTAGCCGTCAATAGATACTTTGTAATTTCGTCACCGCTGAATTACTCGGACAGAATGCCGCCTTTACTAGCCAAGATCATTCTGGCCGTGATTTGGCTCAGCAGTTTTTGTCTCGCGACTCCACCTGTGTTGTGGAGGGAAAAAGAAGCAATCTGCCGTAGTGGAAACATCTCGAAAGAACATTACACTTCTGAAGTGTTGTATTTTTTTCTAGCGTTATGGCTATTCGTGATCCTGATTCCAAGCATAGTTATGAGCGTGTCGTACGTGAAAATTTATTTGATCGCTCGTTATCATGCTTTACAAATAGACTCACAAAACCAGGCCAGTACACTGTGCCAACAGACAAAGAAAAGACGAAAGGATTTCAAAGCTGCTGCGGTGTTAGCCGTGATTGGTGGAATTTTCATCCTTTGCTGGTTTCCTTTCTTCGTCGTGCAGACTGTTCACAAGTTTGGTAAAAGTAAAATCAGTCCGATCTATTTTAACGTTTTCTTATGTGTCATGTATACAAACTCGGCGTTAGACCCTATTCTGTTGTTTCTTTTTAATGCCGAGATACGAAGAGCATTGATAAAAATGCTCTGCAAAGCGCTCTTCAAACCCAAGGCACTCTCATCTCAATCAGAGCTGTCTTCGTTTTTAAATCAAGGAACATGACGGAAGGAAGAAAGACCAAAGAGTGATCCCGAAATATGATAAATAAGAGCTGTACTTATGTAACATACTGAAAACGGCGGTAAATGTTTTAAATCTTTCTATTACAGGTCGTCGTAATAAAATGCTTCGACCAAGACTCTTATCTAAAACACACTCAAGTAAACTAGCGAGGAATGTGACACTTGTTAGAATATCAAAGGAGGATACACCAGTAGATTCTATGATACAAAGTTTCTGAAATATAACCATCACTAACTTAATTACACATGAAACCGTTAATAGACAATAGAACACAAATGTACCATGAAAAATTTCTGAGGGAAGAGGTGAAATGAAGAGCGTCGATAAACACTTGGAAAATGCGAACACAATATGCCCAAAGCAAAGGGTTGTAACTTTTAAGTGATGGAGAAGTTTTAAGCTCACAAAATCGATATTTCAGATTTAGGCTTTACTTCAGATCATTTCAAAAGGATAGATGTTGAAGCTTTGTAAAGAGATTGATGTTCACATTAGTCTTAAATTTGTTTAAAGTTCACAACTAGACTGACTGAACACAAACGAGCGACAACAGTCCTTCTCAGGACTACACTCATCCGAATGATCAAACTACACTATTACATGTTACCACTGGGTTCAAACCATTTACTGTTTTAAATTTTAATTCAGAATTTTTCTACCAAAATGCCAAACATTTGGCTTAATCTTTCGGTCATCCTTGCTTCTTCAGTCATCTGAAATATAAAACAAATGAAATTATTTCAGTCGAGGGTAGTTTACACCATAGGCTTTTGAAAGCAATATAGGAGTCATACCGTAGCTAGGTTTTAATTCCCATCGTATATTGTGGATCAAAAGCGGGAACCTTTCAAACTCCTGCCCATTAGAATACTTCTCATGAAATTTGAGCATGCGCAAACTTTACCACCTCAGGTAGCGGATGACAAGACATCACTCTGCTCCGCCAGCCACACCCTACAAAATCTGAAATTTTGAACACGCACCGACATGTTGACCCACCTAGTTGAAGCAGAGTCCCCATTTCTTGTCCCTGCTGTAACTAGGAGTTGTTGAGCACCATTTCCTTTTGTATCTGTGTCCATCAGTTGTACAAGAATGGTATAGTTTATCTTTAAAACGGAAAGGAAACTCGCAGCATTTCCCACGTGAATTTCCTCCATACGTATCGACGCCGCTTTCGCAAGTTTCTAAAAACAATGTTCTAATGCTTGATTCAGCTCTAAAAATGTGTTCTAAGATCCCTTAAACATTCTGATATTTAAGTAGTGAGTACATAATTCCTTAGATCGTTCCCCAGTTGAGCGTGATAACTAAACTTGCCGCGCAAAATTTGGAAGAGGAAGCCTCAGTAACTGTTGGCACTGAAAATTCTTTACGTAATCACATGACAAAGGTTCTTTTACAGCAAATATATATAATTCGCCACTCAGTGCACAGTCTTGGGTACCTCTGGCTACATTACAGCGATGCTTTAAGCCCAATTATTTTGTTCCCTCTGTGTGAAATCTTCGGCAATCTCATATGGTATTATTGTAATAATAACAATTCTTAGTATCATGGTTATACTGCTATCATTATCTTAATTACTATTAAAAAAGTATACTCCAACACTTTCTTGTGCCTACATTCTACAGCATACACCAGTACGTTTTTCTTTTGTGACTTTGAATTCAGAACATAAAACTGACTTACCAATCCAGCACTTGTGAGCCATAAAAAAACTCCCGTAGTCATAAACAGAGCACTTTGCAACATTGTTCTTGAAGTCTGACTCAGCCACTTGGTTTCCAGGATTGAGTTGAATTCGAAGAAAAAAAGCTCCGCTGAAGATGCCGGTGTAGTCGATCCACTGACAGTCAATCTTATGACTGTAAATATCAAAGCATCCGGGAGATAAGCCTTGGTCACCGCCCCTGGTGCAATCCCATTTCTTCTCGAAGCCCGGATCACAATCTGTATCTTCCAAACAAAAACTGGCCTTATGCCCGTCAGCGGCTTTTCCCCAGTTACCCCGACCTTTAAAGCAAAAAGCGATTTTGTTATATATAGATAAAAGATTGAAGTGGCAAAATTGTGGAACAGTGAGAATATTTCGTTCCACCTCTTTGACAAACTAATCGCGAAGAAACTTTTGAGGTAAAAAATAAAATTAATCAACTGTATAACGATCTGGCGCCAATAACGCTTCCAACAAGAGGAATTAGTTTCCAAATGGTGGATTCGAATCGCGAATTTTTTAAACCTGGAAACATACTTTTTCCTTTTCTCGAGTTATTTTTAAAATGATACCCAATTTTTCGTAGTTATTTTTCCAACAACCTCGGCGATCTTTTTTTAAGCTCCTACTGAGTGTGGTATCGATTTCTTGTAGATTTCGACGGTGGAGTTTTGACAAACTAATTGAGGATTTTTTTTCATTCTTTGCAAGAGAAAATTCAGGGACATCATTCTTTTCTGTTGTTCTACGATTCCTCTTTATTCTCATTATGAAATTGGAATTTAATGAAGATAAATATTTTAGCCTGAAAAACTCTAAGCGAAAATCTCGCTGAGAAAATGTACTGATGGATGGAGCATGTCATTTGATAACTGAGTCCTTGCGCGCAACTGAGTTAAAAATTAGATTTCTAAAATATATTCATAAATTTCGTTACAAGAAATAATTTCGAAAAACCAAACATCAGCCGGTCAGATCGAAGGAAGTGTAATGAGCCATGAGAACAAAGATGTTGTTCGTGAGACGAGCGCTACAAGCACGGGAAAAGTGTACATCTGATTAACTAAGAATTTTAGTCTGGCTCCTTTTTTAAGGAACCAGATCCTGAGGGCAAAGTGGTTGAGTAAATACTACTGAAACCATTTCGATCTAAGTTAGACACTCAATAGGAAATCTCTCTATCCCAAAAGACTAGCTGACAAGAGCAATCATGGCTCGTACTCACGTAGCAGAGCATAGGTAGCAAATGTCTCCATAGAGTGATGGTGGCCATGACACTGGTGGTACTGCCAGGCTGACCTGGGCGAGTTCGGTCGGAAATGGTCCCATCCTCTGTTTTCAATCTTTGTTGTAAATCGTAACAGTTTTCGCATCCGGTTTCGCCTAGCCCCACTTGAACTGAGTGGCAAAAATGATTAGGATAGGTTAATTTGTACGACTATTAATTCCAAATTAATATTTTTATTAATTAATTAATAAAAATTCCAAGCGTGAAGTAGAAAGGGTTAATGGGAAATTATTGCTCACAGTCGTTAATTGTGGAAAACTACCAACGGAGCTGGCATTAAAAACATTTGCATAACATTTCCTCTTTAAATTTCCTGAACTGGCCTTGTAACAGAAGGCTAACTCTGGGCAAGGTCACTAACGAAATGTCGTTGTCAAATAAGTCCAGGAAATGAAATATTATAGTCAATTTTAAGCAAACACTCAAGAGTTTCTGGAAGATTTTTCGTGAGATCTCGAGAACATCACAAAACTCAGTTACATCACTGTTACATCAACACTTCGTTAGTTAAAATCTTACCGTCAGGGGACAACATACCTAAAGAGAACATCTGCACTTTTTGCCAAACAGTTCTCCTCATATGCACATTGCAGAAAGTCAACGTGGAGTGACTGCGTACGCATCTCTTCTCTCAAAGCTTCAGTATCGATGACGAGATCTGGTAACTCTGTTAACCAAAAGACGGTACACTGATTAGTCCAAGCTGTTATCGTTCTCTTTTTCTTTCCCTTCTTTTCATCTGCTGCCTTTACAAAATCATCTGATGGCGGATTTTTCATATAGATTTATTTATAATCAGCTTGGAATTATTATTAACAGATGTCATCCGACTCTAAATAATTCCTCTTAATATCCTAATTCTTAGGATACTCGCTATTGCTCCATCGACTACCTTAATTTCAAAAATATTTCTCCTGTCATTTTAATGTAAAGTGGTATAAGAAAGTGCCCCATCATTACATCACCCTTAATGTCTACTGTCGAAATACTCGAGCTTGTTCTTGTTTTTTCCACGTGTATAGTCCTTGAAAGGGAAGACAGCTTTCCTCTTGTGCATTGAACAACAAGAATAACCCAGAAACTGTAATGAATGGATCTGAAATCAGTGAGACTTATCTTCTACGGAAACTGATTTCATTTTGTTTGCTTTTACGCCAATTAAAACAAAATTCGTCCAGGGATACAAGTTCTCAGGCAAATCTGAACGGAAAAGTTATTGAACCTTACCATCTATGCAAATGACTCCTGCTAATTTGTGTTTGTGGCTGCAAGTTGTATTGTCCCACTGATGACGTTGACAGTTGTAAATGGAGATCTCGTCCACGCGACATATTACTCCAGACATTATAACTTTCAGATTTGTGGGGCCAAAATAATTCTGCGTAGCTGCTTGACTAGCGTATCCAAGATTCAACTGTCGGCACACCACCATTGCTTCTTCTATTCGCCAGTTATCTGCACAAACAGTTCCCCATCGTCCGTCACGAAAAACTTCCACTCGACCTTCGAAGGAATTTGCACCACCAGCGAGCCTAATCTAGGAGACAAGAACAAAGCTTGAAATTTACGACTCGAGACTCGATTCCTGTTAAATTGCATCATTATAAACAACTACATATCACGTTGTGGTAAAAATGGAAAGGATTCTTTTGAAACCCACCCTTGTTCTGCATATTTACATCATGAAGTTAGGTATGTCCTTCATTGGTGTCCCCCCCACCCAACGGCACTACTTCAGGATTTTTAGACAGTTCACCAATAGCTATCATTTTTTCGTGGCAATAGAGAGGCGCTGTAAGACAAACTGACCACTCAATCCATCTTTTAGCGCGTTAACCAAAGGCGAACGCTTTTTCTAGTATCTTACATCAGTTACCGTGATTCTCCTTTTCATGGTGCATAACTATTTTTGACGCATTTAACTTTGCATGATTTTTGAGGTTTGCCCGTCGCATCGTCGTAATATACCAAACTGAAAAGTCGTGTGCCTGAGTTAGCCTCTCATATAGCGCCTAACTTAAAGTATCTCAGCCAAGTATTTGGGTCGGAGCGACCACTTCACACAACTTTAGCGCAGTCTTGGATCAGCAGTGATTGGTCCTCCATCAAATTTGTATTTAAAATAATTGCAACGGAAGTTGTTCTTCGTTTGTTTGAAATTCTCGCTTCTCTATGGTGTTTTGATCCCTTACCAAACTATTTTGTCACAAGTAGCTTTGTATAATTTGAAACACATCTGAACAGAATTGTAGTTCCCTTGAACTGAGTTTATGAAGTAGAACCCTTTGCAATTGAAAAAAAGTTTAATATTTGTTATTTAAACAAATCAATAAATTGTTAAGAAATCCAGGGATATAACCTTATGGCCTTGAAGTTTTGGAGAATGACATTTGACGCTAGCGTCTTCATAGTGATTACATTCTGTTCTGCGCCAACCGTGATGTTGACATTGGTTGATGTTTCTCTCGTCACCCTGACAGCGTAAATTGTGCAGCATCTCCTAGAAAAGTACACAAATACGCTTAGTCAATTTTGAAAACACTCATTTGTAATGCTTCCATGGTTTCATGGTAATATGAAAAAGAAGTGCGATTTTTTCCCTATTCCGTATTTGAACCCTTATCTTAGCCCCATTCCCCCGATTAAAATCAGGTCATTTGACCAAACTGCCTTCGACTTTCACCCAACATCTTTCGCTAATATAAATATATATATAACAAATATAAATAATATATTGAAAAACATATCAGTAAAGAACTTTACCTTTCCAATACCTCTCCCAAAGTACGCGCTGTGGGCTGCTACTGCCGCTGACCCATAGCCTAAAAACCTGCAGATTACATTAGCTTCCTTCAGTGTCCAGTGGTCGTCGCATATGGTTCTCCATTCATTACGGTACTTCATTTCCACTCGCCCCTCAGAAACCATGGCACCACCTCGAAGTCGCACCACTGGAGGCTACGAATGTGCAAGTGAATTTTTTAACAATGTTAACTACCTGTCCAAGTAAAATTTAGAACCGAAATTCTTGCTTCTGTTTTTGATGTTTATTTGTTTGTTCCATCATCTCTGCAATCAAATTAATATTTTGACAAGTGTTATTGTCAAAAAAACTACTGAACAAGAGTTTTAACCACCTGCGTGATATTTTTGCGCGCGCATTTGATCCTCAGTGCTCCTCCAATCTCACATTTGTGGTGAATCCAACCTGCATGGTCACACGACACAATCGATGACTCCCATCCTTTACATGTGACTTGGTCCAGCCAATAGACGGGCTCCAAATCTTGGATGGTTTCTGTATAGGACCCATTTTTCTCAGCATTAGGAAATCCCAGTTGGCCGCACAACACGAACGAGTTCAGTTGAGTCCACTGAGAAGGACAAATGTAACCCCACTCTCCCTCGTGCTCCACTTGAACGACACCTTCTGATATGTAGTCATCAACAACTGGGCCTTGTAACTTTAAGTTCACGTGTATCACCTCAATAAAAGAAGAATCGAAATCATAACTTAAATGAGCAACAGATCTGATTTTATTACATCCTTGGGGTAAGGAATTAATTAATACTTTGTGAGTTTTCGTCAAAGAGACGGAGATATATAAGGCTTATCATGAGCTGGGTTAACCCTTTTACACCCTATCATCAGTATGCATATTCTCCATACTGTTCTCCATACATTTCCTAAGATGCTGACGGGGAGAATTTGGTTAATAATCAAGAGCTTCTTCAGTTGGTAATCATTTCCTTTATTCATGTGACCTTAATGAGTGATGCAGGAGCGATATTGTACGGAGAAATTAGATAGTGGTTACTCTTACGGGTCAGAAGGTTAATGTAGAGATGTGATAATTAAGTAGGACGGTATGTCCGTCACCCGATTTATTTATTCTATTCTCTTTTTAATCTCAGCTTCATTTGGTGTAAAGTCATGCTCACCGAGACTTGAACCCAGCCAAGTCTATCGGATGGTGCACCACTGAGAGTATTGAAAGCCACACGTGCTTTTTGAATACCCTGCCAATGATGTTAAGAATGCTCATTATGGCTCGCTTATAAGTGACATAGTATTCTTCATACCTCTCCGCTGGCTGATGATGGCTCGGGCTCGAATATTGTGTCACTTCGATGTAGCTTGCATATAACACCAGCCTGATGAGTTGAACGACAGTTGTGTTGTCCCCAGTCTCTGTGTGAGCATCTTTCAATGTCATATTCTCTACCACCGCATATGACGTCATCTAACCAAAATTTTCCATCTCCACGACCAAAGGTTAGGTGTCTAAAGACATTTTAAGCAAAATGTTAAAAATTGTTATAGATGCTGTTTGGTAAGTTATCCACACAGGGAACTCCACATAACATAAGTTATCCGCATAGGGAGATTTATTTTCTGCATACAAACCCACAGACAACCCACAATTCCTCCAATCGCTCTGACGAAGGGCTAACGCTCGAAACGTCAGCCTTTTAACTCATTACGGTGGCCTATTCACGTTTTCAACTCAGTTGTTAACACTAAATTACTTGCTATTCTCTCCCAGCGACACAGCACCACGGTCTCTTTAGAAACCAACCCCTTTTACACATAGGGAAAACTTTCCTATATACTTTCCAAATCGCTATAGGGGTAAGTTTCTAAGGAAACTATGGAAGTGCGTCGGTGAGGGGTAATTTCGTGTCATCACCTGAGTTGATAATGTAAATTGGCCCAGAGAAATAAATTTTAAAGCTGACGTTTTGAGCGTCAGCTCTCAATCAAAACGAATCAAGGGGTGGGGGTTATGTGTGGTTTAGATACCGAAAGATGGAGCTACACCATTGGTTGGGACATATGATAACGTGAAAAACACAAGAATAAATAAGTAAGTTTTTAAGTTAAAATAATCATCTTTATTGTCAAACTTCTCCTGAATTGTTCAAATGGACAATTTCATATGGTCGACCTTCAAACTGCAGTATGCATGACAAGCGTGGCGAGTGCGAGACAAACGCGAAGTGCGTGACTTGCCCTTCGTGCTGTCATCGCTCATGCCTCGCTTTTGTTATCGCTTACCTGAAAATTGACAGAATATTAACGCTCTTTCTGTTTCTGTGTTCCCTATCCACTTAGGAACCTTTAAACACCACGCATACAAAAATCATCAGCACAAAACACTAGAGGATGACATTTGCTGACCCACAAGATAGAAACGTATGCTCACCCTTTTGTAAAGCGCAACGCATCTGGATATCCAAGCATTCTACAAACTACATTGGCCGCCTTCTTGTTCCATCCATGGTCACAAACTGCTCTCCATTCGTCGTCGTATTTCACTTCAACTCGGCCTTCAAACTCGTGCTTTCCACCAATAAGTCTCACCTCTGTGCCACCGGCAAACCTCAGGCAAGAGACGAACGCGATAAGTAAAATACACATCATGTTGAGTCGATCTTCATTTGGTGCCGTCCGTTGCATAAGTGAACAAAATAATGTATTTTTATGGGTAGGCCCGCTGCCAGAAGGGAAAAACAACTGTCTTTTGTATTTGAAAATTTGTGTCGACATCAGATACGCAAGTAAAAGTATCAAATTCCCTTTTGACATTACGCAAAGGTTAGCCCATAACATTCCAAAGAACGCACGCGAGGGAGACTATAAGTATGAAAACTTTCCGCGAAGAAAGATTTGAGACAAAACAAAATAAAGGTGCTTTCATCAAGTTGTAATAAGATTATCAAACCATGGGGATCTTAGAAAAGCTTAATAGACCATGATGAGATTTTTTGTAATCATAATTGTCAGTTACATGTACTAAGAAAGAATATAAAAGCGGTTTTATTTGAGAGTTGCAGTGCTTGAGTAACAACTTGGAGTTGGGTTTGATTCGCTAGTTTAATATTCAATATAAATTCCGTGTTTCGAACAATTGACTTCGGAGTCATTACATTAATTATCTATTTTTGTAACGTTCCGCAAACTTTACTCGTGATTTACCTATTCGCTAAAAAAATACCCTTAATTCAAAACTAGAAAGAACCATTTCTCTAAAAATGAAACCACAAAAAGTATTACCTATGTATGTGATTCAGTCCCCGGTCAGGGGCGCTTCCATATCAATAATCAACCGCTCCTTAAAATAATGATCAGTTCCTCTTCTCTCATGACCCTTACATTTGATTCAAGCGTGATGTTGTAAGGAGAAATTAGAAATCAGTCACTCTGTGAGCTAAAGGGTTAAACAGCAACGTCTTCTTTACACTCATCCTTACTTTTTGGAAAATAAACAAAATAACGTCGAAAAGACGCCGGCTCAAAGCCAATAGAGACCCCGATTCATCTATTTCAACGGCAGTCAACCAAATGTTGGTGTGCTCGCAGTAATGCGAAACTGCTTCTCAGTGGTACTGTATTTCATGGGTTGAACGCAAACTGCAGCAATATATTGCACTGAAACAGTTGGCAATTGATGACGATGGGGGAGGGGGAGGAAGGGGGTTAGTGAAAGAGTAAATGATTTGGAAACAAGACTAAAAAAAATGTTGAGGGTAATTTTTAACATTCAATAAGAACACAAATAACCTGCGATACGAAATGAAAAGTAAAAGCAGTGATATTTATTTGAACAGCAAGCTCATTAAGATAGAGCGAGCACCCACGCTGAGAGCATTACACAGCGAGCATAACTACATAACAAAATGAGGTTTAATTGTGAAATTTGATCTAAAGAATGTGTTATGATGGAAGTTAAGGAAAGAAAGATAAGATAAAATAAATACTTACTCGATATTTAAGGAAGGGCAAACATCGATTGTGTAAAAAGAGTGAAATAAATACTAGAGGAGTAACAATCACATGAGCATGTTCACACGTAGCTCCCTCGGACATCTTAGAAATTATAGAGATTAACGATTTTTTTGAGCGGCTTAAGCTCTTAGAAGCCTAGTGAGTGAGGAAAAATTTCGTGCCTGAATATTTCTCGTATACGTAGGCAGAAAGATGTTGACAATGTAGTGTCAAAACTTTGCTTGTAATTTGTATAAGTTACACCAAACTCTCTCAACATTGAACCATGTAAACCCGGAGAGCGTGAGAAATATTATCTCCTACTAGCACCGAATTAAAATTTCCTGATAGTCATGTCTCAAGACATCCAAGCGGTTAAAGGCGCCCAATTACTTAACTTTCTCTGGGGTGGGTAATCTAAGAAAAATGCGCTCTACGCTTCCTTATACCTGGACAACTTTAACAGGTACATTAGAAATGTAAAATTTTTTCCAGAGATTGTATAATATATTTTCGAGGCAAAAGCTTGTAGGAAACAAATTCAATTGGCAGAAAAAGGTTTTGGAATAAAAACACTGTTACACCGAGTAATTCGCAGTATCTTCAGCTCCTGATGCAATAAAAGTTATACAAAGAGTTGCCAACAAAGGTTGCAACAAAAGTTGCAACAAAAGTTGCAACAAAAGTTTGCAAACAGTTGCAACAAAAGTTTGCAAACAGTTGCAACAAAAGTTTGCAAACAGTTGCAACAAAAGTTTGCAAACAGTTGCTAAGGCTTCCGAGGGAGAACTGCCAGCAAACGTCCAAGGCTAGACATGCTCGACGTAAACCCCCCCCCCCCCCCCGAAGGTGCTAAATGTTAACTGAAGGCTCATTTGAGTCATGTTATGAGATCGACAAGTAATAGTAGCAAAGTAATAATAAAATATGATGACTACTTTTTAAGCTTACGATAACTCTATGGTTGATATATTGCCAACATTGTAGGACACAAAAATCCTTGATTTCCACCCCTTCTCTACTAGCAACGACTTGCACCTCCCTCCCCTCCCGCCTTGAGCAAAGTCATATTTCACATTGCATTCGATATATGGCTTTTGAAATAATCATGTTTGGGATGCAGGTCAGTTTAATATTTTAATCGTAACATATTCCCCACTTTTTGTCTTTTTTAAACTCATATGTGGTAGAGCACCACCTTTTGATAAAACCATCCGTGGTACAGTCATGATAGAGTTTGCCTTTATAGAGGAACGGGAACACGCAGCAGTTCCCTCCGGAATTTCCACCGTGTGTATCGATCCCACTCTCACAGTCCTCTGCGAAGAAAACAAACAAACAAACTCCGATTGTTATTTAGAAACCCCTCTGAGCAGTCACAAAGTCCAAAAACGGTGTAAATTTGAAAATATATATGAAATTTTTATACCTTTATTTTCTCATAAAAAAGAAACTTTTTACAAGAAAACAAGATATATATATATATATATTTAATATATGTTTCAAAATTACAACGTTTTTGAAAACGGGTGTATATATATATATATATATATATAGATATATAAATGAATGTGGGGGTAGAGTCTACCTTGGCATAAAGTGCTCAATGCTGTGGTAATAGAGCTAAGTATACATACGTTAAAGAATTAAAGAAGACGCATCGATTCCCTGTGACTCTGAGTTTCGCGCCTAAGCGCTCGTCTGACGAGCGCTTAGGCGCGAAACTTAGAGTCACAGAGAATCGATGCGTCCTCTTTAATTCTTTAACTTATTTATATATATATATATATATAAATAAATATTATGAGAGGAAAAAACGACGCAACTACATATCCCGACAAGCCTGTTTCGTGAATCGCTTCACTCTTCAGGGGTTTAATGAAAGAATATTCATGTGACTATCGTTTATATACTAAGAAAATTTACATAATGCGCGGTAAACTTAAAACTTTAAAGTTCAGCTGTTGCGTAGCAACGCTTTGTTTCTGTGTCGGCATGAAGATACGAGTTCGTTACGCTTATTTAGTGATGAGAGGTCGGGTCGGTAAATTATCAGGAATTTCTCTTTTAGGCATAGGTTGCATCTTTTACTGGAGCTGCTGTAGGGAGAGTTAGATGATAAGACGCGCCATGAAATAGAGTAGTCAATGTTGTCGTTCTTGAGTGTCCAGATGTGTTTGCTAAGTTCGGTAGAGTTTTTGTGCTTGGCGTGGCGGAATGATGCGGTGTGATTTCTGTGTCTTGTTTTATATATATATATATCTTGTTTTATATATATATATATAGAATTTGCACAATGGAGAATGTGCTTCCGTTTTCAACGCTTTATTAAAGACCCGACGCGTTTCGGCATTTGCCTTCCTCAGGGGCCTTAACATGCAATTGTTACAGAGTCGTAATTGGTTAATTGTGTGACGTAGTACAGTGCATGTTGCTTAATTAAATGCTGAGTAAAATCTCTCGTAAACAATTAGTGTTTCTAATTGGTTAACAGTTTTAAAACCTTTATAACGTATGTTATAAACAATTTATGTACCTAAAACTTTATAAAGGTTTTCGCGTAAAAGCTTTATCCAGTTCTTTTGTTTAGTCCATATGGCTGAAAGGAGTTTAATGTTCTTTGCCAAAAAATCTCTCTTTCTCTAAGGACTTCTTTCTTTTTGTCAGTCTCTAAATGATCTTTTCGGATTTGCTCTATAATGGTTATGGTAACATTATTGTTAAAGTCGTGAGTTCGTTTGTTATGTAAAAAGTGTTCCGTGAGTTCGCAGCTACTCACTCCCTTTTTAATATGGTTTCTGTGATTGTTTAACCGTAGGTTAAATGCAGTTTCGCTTTTGCCAATGTATTGAAGTTTGCAAATGTTGCACTCGATTATGTAAATGATCCATGACGATTGGCAGTCCACTGTATGAAATATGGTATAGGTCTTGTTGTTATTGGGACTGGTGAAAGTTGTGGTCTGGTTGATCTTTTTACACCAACTACACTTCGTTCTTTCACATGCTCTACATCCCTTTGGTATCAAATTCTGAGGTGTTTCATTTACAAATCTTTAACGAACAAGTCTGTCTCGTAGACTTTTAGGTCGTCGGTAGGCAACTAAAGGTGGCTTGTTGAAGATGAGTGATAATCTTTCTTTTGATTTGAGAAAGTTCCAATTTCGTTTAGCAATTTCTGCAATAAATGTGGTATGGGGGTTGAATGTAGTAACCAGAGGAATTCGATCTGTTCACGTTCACGTTCTTTGGTCTGTAAACATTCCTCTTGAGTCAATGTTAGCACTTTCTGCATTTCGTGGAGAACTTTGCGTTGTGCATAACCACACGCTACAAAGAAATCCGAATATTCCAGGACTCGTTTCTTCAATGTGTCTGTTGAAGAGCATATTCGCCTCAACCTCAAGGCTTGACTGTATGGGATGCTCCGTTTCAGATGAGGTGGATGTGCTGATGTCCAATGGAGGTATGGATGAGTATCAGTTGGTTTCTGATAAACATCTGTACTGATGTTGCCTTGATTGTCCTTTAGAACGGTCGTATCAAGGTCGTAATCATACACTGAACATATATAGATATATATATAGATATAACTAACTGCAGACAGTACTGTTTCGGCCTTCTGGGCCTCATCAGTGCAGTGCTGATGTTAGGATGGAGGTAAGACCATATAGCCACCCCAAGTGATCTCACATATGTGGGATCATCTAAGCCATGCCAGAGTGCTCAAACTAGATAAACTAGTGAGCATGCATAATGCTAGCATCAATGACTCATCCTAGTAGAGTGCTCAATTTGGGCATGAAAGCAAAGCTTTGTATGCCAAAGAGCTATATCTAACTGCAGACATTGTATATAGACATATATATAGATATATATATATATATTTATAGATATCATCTAACTCTCCCTACAACAGCTCCAGTAAAAGATGCAACCTCTGTCTAAAAGAAAAATTCCTGATAATTTACCGACCCGACCTCTCATCACTAAATAAGCGTAACGAACTCGTATCTTCATGCCGACACAGAAACAAAGCGTTGCTACGCAACAGCTGAACTTTAAAGTTTTTAAGTTTACCGCGTATTATGCAAATTTTCCTAGTATATAAACGATAGTCACATGAATATTCTTTCATTAAACCCCTGAAGAGTGAAGCGATTCACGAAACAGGCTTGTCGGGAAATGTAGTTACGTCCCTTTTTTTCCTCTCGTAATATTTATCCTGCTCTGCTTCAACGTATTGAGCACTGTTCCACGCGAAAATCGACTTGCAGACTTCCTATTTATAGATATATATATATATATATATATATTCGACGACCTATAGTCATCGATGAAAATGCCTTAAATTGGAAATGAAGTTGATGAATACGGGAGATCATCATCTGTTACATCAATCTTGCATACCAATATTTTCAGTTTTCCCGAAACAGATAAAAAATGATAAAAAAAAATTGCGCATAGTTTCCACAAAACAAAACGCTGAAAATCTACCATCTTCCTTCAAGAGCAACGATCGGCGCAGGACACTCTGTATCTCTTTACTTAACTGTAGAACTTGAAAAGTTCGAAAATTGGAACATAGTAGTTTTATTGCTTCGTTGATGTTCCGGTACTAAAGTTAAAAAATCACAAATATTAGTTCGTAGTTGAGATATCAGTCATCTCTGATGGAAACTAGAAACTTTCCGTATTTATTCAGTTACCACACTATTGTTTGCAAGAAATAAATTGGATTCTAAATAAACGCCGCCCTCGAATAAACGCCACACTCGAATCACGAAAAATATAATAAACGCCGCGGCGTTTAATCGAGTAAATACGGCAGTTCCCTCAAAACACAAAAATTGCCAGCATGTAAAATAGTACCCCTGCAAGAATTGAATACTTTACGGTAGCAGAAGATTCATCACGTTATTGTGATCTATTATCAGACTCACCCAGCCAACACCTGAGTGCATAAACATAGGTTCCGTAATCATACACTGAACATTTGGCTACGTTGTTCTTGAAATCTGATTCAGCCACTTGGTTGCCTGGATTGATGTGAACACGAAGATAAAACGCGCCGTGTACGAAATCAGTACAGTCCACCCACTGGCAGTCGATGTTATAGTGATAAATGTCATAACATCCTGGTGATATGCCCTGATCTCCCATATCAGTACAGTTCCAAACTTTGTCAAACCCAGAATCGCATTTGGTGTCTTCTAAACAGAAACTAGCTTTGTGTCCTTGGGAAACCTTTTTCCCGCTCCTCTGACCTAAAACGCAAGGAGTGAAACTTAAAGACTTTATTTAAGCCCTTATGGTAGAATGAAACAGCTATATCATCACCTATCAAAATTCCTATCTATTGGCTGACCCAATATTTGCCCAGCTTAAGTGAAAGGAGGATCTATGAGGATTTTGAAATGGTTTGTGATGATTTCCGGAAACGTAGCACATCCCACGCTAGCATCTCTCAAAAACAACACAAAAAGGAACTAAAGCACCGACGAACAATAGCAAAAAAAACACAATTGTGTGAAACAAAAAGGTCTTTATCGGAGCTTTCTACAATTCTTAAAAAAATGAAATAAAATAGGATACAACAAAGATCAAAATATAGTTAACCAAAGGGAGAATTTGATCGTGTTCCATTTATGGAACTGATTCATTTCGTTCAAACACCGTCAGCAGACCCAATACATTCGCAATTTAAAGTGTCGCCATGGTGATTGACTATTTCGTTTTTACCTTTAAACTGACCGTAGGTTCACGGCATCAGCAATAATTTGTACTTACGAAGGAGGTCGTAAGAAGAGAATGTTTCCATGGAGTGATAATGTTGGTGGCATTTGTGCCACTGCCAAGTTGACTTGTCAGCTTTTGGTCTGAAGTGATCCAACCCTCTGTTTTCAACTTGAACACTGAATCGTAATAGTCGCCTGCGATAAGTGTCTGAATATCTGAAACCGACATGAGAACATGATCAACGTCATTGTGTAAGTCGTAAAACTGTTGAGACAAGGTAGAACTAAGTTCTTGTCTACAAATATTTTTGAAAATTTTACCTTAAAAAACGTGCTGCAGACGGACTGAGACAGTTTTCTTCCATAGCACATCTCAGCGCCGATAAGGGAAAAACATTCAATTCCATGTAACTTCTGAGAATATCGGTGTTAACGACAAGGTCAGGTAGAGCTAAGGAGGGAAAGAATACTTCAATCACGCGACTCTATTTTCTGAAAGAGATTCATAGATCTCCAGAAAAAGTCGGGAAGGGATTTCGATCTCGTTTGAGTGAGCAAAGGAAAGGTTACGAATGCGTGTTAGACAGCTACATCTCTGTGAAAAACAGACCGAGTGAGTACAAATAGCTACTCATAGGTACACAAGAGAAATGCAAAGTCATTGTTGAAAATTTTTTGACCGTCATCTTTTTTTATCGAGTGGCTATGGCAATGGTATAACTTATGATGTTAAAGTGCGAAAGCACACATCTTTCATCATCAAATGACCATTCCCTCAAAAAGAAAACAAGTTAACTTCACAACCACTTTAACATTTCTGCAAATTTCTTTCGTTAAATGATAATATAAATGATAAAAAATCACACGCGTCTGATTGGCTGAAAACAATTGTATTTTTCATGTGACAAGAGTGCAAAGTTGCAACAAGAATAAAAGCGCGCGCTGCCAATATTTCGTCCGTCTTGACCTCTGTGATGCGTTTTTCATGTAAATTATTAACAAGCAACATCATGACATGATTTCTCGTGCAACTTGGTGAAAATAAGCACCTGTAAATTTTCAAAGAAAAAAAAATTGCACGAGCTCGTTTGAAAAATTTACTCTTGTTAATCAACCCCAAATTGCACGTGAAATCATATTGTTACCTGTACGAAATGGACCGCTAAGTGCCACGTGCAAACTCTTAAGAACCATAATACTGAGTGTTATTGAATATAGCTTTTGTATCACACGTGACTGAACATGCAAAGAGTGTAAAAGTCTTACCACTAACGCACACGACTCCAGCTGACTTCTTCTTGTCACTGCAGGTGGTGTTTTTCCACTCATCATGCTCACAATGGTAAATAGAGATATCGTTTATATGACATTGAACTCCAGACATGATAACTTCAAGATCTGTTCGACTGAAGTTTTGTTCCGTAACTGCTTCACTGGCATATCCAAGATTCAACTGTCGGCAAACTGTCATAGCTTCTTCTATTCCCCACCCTTCAGCGCAGACGGTTCCCCATTTTCCATCATATAAGACTTCAACCCGACCCTCAAGATGGTTTGCGCCGCCCCTAATGCGAACCTGCAACAGAAGGCCAAAACGAAATGGTACTTGTGTGAACTTGTCGAATCCAAAGTCAACATGCTACTGCCTTCTTAAAACCAAACGTTAGTGTAAAAGCCTATTCTCATTTGCTGGCCAAATACAAACCAGTATCTTTTTAACCACATCAGTTACACAGTTTCGTTATTTACTAGAACAGTGGATACCGTGGAAGGTGCGCTCTGATTGGCTACTCGAACTCTGAATATTCTTTGTTATTCACCTCTAAGCAACTCGCGCCGGAAAAATATTGGAATCGTCGTAGGAATAAATAAGTTAAAATCATCTTTTCATGCTATATTTTCTCATTGTTTTAGTATACATTAATATATCATATCAATAAAGGAATTCCACCAATATCCCTCTTTAAACACCTCAGGTGGGAAACATTGATTTCCTTCCTTGCTCCCAGCAAAACAAATTGTCCAAGTTACCTTTTCACATGAAATGAGATTTCATTTACGGTGATAGACATATGATATACATATACAGACAGATGTATTATTTTAGTTAACATTATATTGCCTACCTCATGGCCTTGAAGGGAAGGCACGTGACATCTAACACCAGCGTCCTCGTGATGATTACAGTTGGACTTGAGCCATCTTCTTTTCTTACACTGTCTAATACTCTTCTCAGTACCCACACAATATACATCATCGAGCATGATCTGAGTTCAAAATTAAAATAACGAAATCAACGGTTGTCATTTCCTATATACGTTAACACGTAAAGAAACACAGCTACCTCTTGGCTTAATAGCAAACCACCGTTTGGGAAATGAGTTCACGCTTCTCCCCCTCCTCTTCTCTCGGAAAGGCACAGACTCGAGAGAGATGGACATCGAGCATACGGTTCTTCCCAGGTTGGTCCATTGCAAGTTTCTCCGGGAATTTGTCATGATGGCTTGACACATTACCCCGCCCATTCCGTATTGTGTGCTCGCTTTTTTTTTGGATAAGGCTCTTAGAGAATTTTTTTCCTGGTACAGTCGGCTCTCACCTTGCGGACACCTCGCTATTACGGACACCCCGCCATTGAAGACAAGAGTCAGTCCCCCCGGCGAAACGCATAAAGAAATGACTGAAATTAACTCTCGTTATTACGGACTCTCTCTATTACGGAAATGCAGACACTTTCATGCCCCCCCCCCCCCCCCCAGCGCGACATTTTACTTTTTTTTTTCTCTCGCAATAACGGACACTTGAGTACTTCATCCAAAATCCTGACTCACATGATAAAAAGCGACATTACGACAAAGGAAAATAAACAAACCGTTCTTCAATTGGATGCGAACATGAAATGATTTCTGTTTGCGGCCGGATTTTGTCCGGTTCACGAAGCCACGTTAGAATCTTTCTGTTAGCATAGTTGCATATTATTTCATATGTACAGAGACAAAATGATTTTTTTCTCTCGTACCCCGCTATTACGGACTCTCGTTATTACGGACACGTCTCTGAGGGTGTCTGCAATAACGGGAGTCGACTGTAATCGCTTAATACTCTTAGCCCGACACCGTTACTCGCGGTAGAAACAGTGCAAATAAATAAAAAAATAAAAAATACCACTGAGTATAGATTATTGTAAAGGTAGACGACAGTGTTTCCTGGGCATGATATAATACCTTTCCAATTCCTCTTCCATAGTACGCATTTTTGTTGCTATTTCCGCTGTACCGTAACCCATTGACCTGCAGACCACATTAGCTTCTCTTATGGTCCAGTGATCATCACAAATGGTGCCCCAATATCTGTTATTCTGTACCTCCACACGCCCCTCCGATACCAGGGCCCCACTTCGCAATCTCACGTCTGGTGGCTACAAAGAGGAAAAACAAGGTCCAAAAGTGCTACCTGATGTCAAAAGGCAGCAGTGTAGTGGCCCAAATTTCTGCAGTGAAAACCGAAACCTTGCAGTTTGGCTGCTTTTGTTAACATTAAGTTTTACGTCTAGAAGAAAAACTGGTGTCACATGATGAACGCTGTCCGATCTCTTGAAAGGATAACCGCAACAAAGAGATCAAAAATTGATACAAACTTTTGTTTCCTGGCTTACAGACGGACCCTCATTGAATGTTTAAAAACGAAACAACCCCCCCTCCTGGCTCTTCGGTAAATCAGGGTGTAATGCGCGAGGCTGTAAAATAGTCCTGAATATCTAATATCTACTTTTGAAGCTTCTCTTACTGCGCTTATTCGCGTTGTGCAAAACATGTAATCTGTTAGTGAATAAAATTATCTTTCTGGTCCCGTGCTGCCGATCTGACGATAACGGGCGAGAGAGTTAGCTTTTTTTCGTATTCAGTGCTTCAAACAGGCAGTATTTAACTTTCACATTGCGCTATCATCGAGAGAGAAAGCCCAAAGCAAGTTAAATTCGATCGAAAGGAAAGCATAAGACTTGAAAAAAAATAAAATTCCGATAGCTGCTTTAAGACTAGAGAGATTTGATTCCTTTTGGCTTTCCTGTATCTGTTAACTGCGGTTTGTATCAAGATACTCACTTTTTTGATTAATCGTCTGACACACTCGATCCTCACCGCTTCCCCCTCTTCACATTGATGACTACCCCACCCTGCATGGTCACATGACACAATCGATGACTCCCATCCTTTGCACGTCACCTGGTCCAGCCAATAGACGGGCTCCAAATCTTGGATGGTTTCTTTATGGGACTTAAGTTTCTCAGCGTTAGGAAATCCCAGTTGGCCGCACAGCACGAACGAGTTTAGTTGAGTCCATTGCGAAGGACAAATATAACCCCACTTTCCTTCATGCTCCACTTGAACAACACCTTCTGATATGTAGTCATCAACAACTGGGCCTTTTAACCTTATGTTGACTTTTGAAACCTGTATTGAGATTAGAAAGAAAGAAACATGTCATGCAATCTTGGATTCCCTTTGCGTGAATGAAACATGTACGGTTTTTTCACCATCCTTAAGAGGAGGTCTATTCCAACAGAACCAACACAGATCCGCCCACAGTTTTTTTTAAAGGTTGGTCTTTCAGGCACTATAAACAAAAACGTTTCTTAAATCATCAATTGGTAGATACGTATATTTTTCGGCACCTTTTTGAAGTCTGATCGATCATTGTTTACGCTATATTCTAGACTGACTTTTTTTTCATCATAGTCCGGAGAAATAAAGCGTCATATAACGATTGATTTGTTCAAGTAATGCGCACCCTCTGATTGGTCGAGGATTACATCGTGTCTTGCTCGCTCTCATTGAATCTACAAGCAAAATCATTGGAAATTTCAATCTAGTTTGTGATTAGGAACCGGATTAAAAAATGATGTTATCGACTAAATTTAACAAGATTATACCTGACCGCTGGCTTGCGAAGGCTTGGGCTCAACAATGAGGTCATTCAAACGCTGTCTGCAAACAGCACCAGCCTGACTATAGATTTGACAGTTGTTTCGGCCCCAGGGCCTATGCGAACACTTATCAATCGAATCCTCCTCTCCAGAGCATTTGACGTCATCAAGCCAGAACTTCCCATTTCCAACGCCAAATGCATGATGCCTAGGGAGCCAAGCAAATGGAATACTCAGAGTTAACTTGAGTTTGGGTAGAAGTTGTGAGATTTAACCAAAATTAGCCATGTGTTGTGATGATTTTTAAGGCGCGAGTGCTTATTTTTCAATTTCCTTGCCATGCAAATGACTTTTACTACGACTCAAACTTGAAAGGATGACTTCTTTGAAGGGCTTAGATTGTGCTGTTACTCGGAGATGTCTGTTGGGAACTATCAAAAAACCCAGTTCCTGGTGATTTGACAATCTGTGTACCCTAGTAACAAATTTCACAATGATCAATTGTATATGGACTTTATGTTAACCAATCCTTAAAGTGTACATACATTAAACATCCCCGCAGACTTTGCGACGAGTGACAGCCAATGATGGTCATGCTGACTTGCATACCGTAGAACTTTCCAGAACATTTCATCCAGTCACGAATTTACTATGTAATATTACTAAACTGAACAGTTATTATATAAGCTTCTGGAATGTTCTAGAACACTTTGTGAATATACATAAAGACTCACTTATGTAGTAGCAGAAGTAGTTGTTGTTGTCGGAGCGACGACTATTTTGAAAGCTATACCGAGAGAGAATTACTGCGGAAGATTGCTTATTTCAAGGAACTTTGGAGACAGCAGTGAGAATGTGTCAGTGGTGAGCCAGGATATAGACTGTGGTGGGCTTAATTAAGTTTATTAACGATAAGTATTGTATTGTTTTTAGAAGTCGCTCCTTGTTAAGAACATTACTCGCTGTTTAATAAAGTAGTTGAGTTTGTGGGATTGTAGTGTTTCTCTGTCCGTTAGATTATACCATAACAGTGAATTAAAATCGATTACTACCGAATTTCCGTCATATATTAAAAATGATTTCATCCGCAGTAACTGGAATCCTTCATGGCAGGAACAAGTTTTCATTTCCCTTCAGAGCCCAAAATAAAAAAATAAAATAAGAACGTTCAGCCTCAGCCCCAAAGTCAGACGTTTTTATAAAAAAAAGATAGTGTACTGTATGATAGTTTTTTTTGGTCAGAGTGGTTCTGTTTAAGTTAATGCCAATTGGTTGCTGCGAAAAGCCGTTCTGTGAATCAAATAGCCGAGATTTACATGAATATTTGGAAGGTGGAAAGCTGAGAGCTAGAAGGGTAAAAATTTCAAAAAGGAAGTCATTTCGACAAACGATTATCATTCATCACGGACCGTTTAACAGCAAACATGTCAATCAAATTATGGTAGCGAATCACTAACCATCCTCGATCTTTGATTGGACAAAGAGAAATACAAGATTGACAGAGGAAAGAAAGCTCTAAATATATATTTTTCCTTAGCATTAAATCTTTTGGTTCTCCAAAATTACCAGCTATGCAGGATGCAGGCTATTCAGTGCTCAAAATTATATACATGTACCAGATGTAAGTTACGCAATATTTTAAGACTGGTAACAGAAGGCCAGCACTTAACGACATACTTTGTAGAGCAGATACACCAAGTCACAAATGCATTAATAGTAGCAGGAGGGTGTCTGAGAACGTAATAACATCTCACGCAGTCATTTTGTTATCTGACATGAAACATTTTTCAATCAATGTGTTGCCCATATATCTTCACCGCGGGCATTTCCGTGCGAAGACTTAGTGTCACACAATCTTTCCTCCAAGGGGCAAGAGATGAGCCCAAGAGAAGATCTCTACTCAGACCTGTACAGACAGAACTCCAGCTTAGTCGCCTCCCAATGACTCGTGTTCTCACGGACAATTTAAAATGGCTCTAGCGGATGAGCCCTAATGCTAAACTTTAGTCCATTACGTAATTGCTGGGTTCTTTTACAATTAAAATTAAAAATAACATTAGCCATACAGTTTCTTAATTTTACTTGTTGAGTCAACTGGAATTTCCTCTTATTCATGACATCACCAAAATGTAAACGGTCTTACAAAGAGTCGCAGACTGAGCTCAAAATTATGCTACTTACAAAAATTTCAGTGCAGCCCTAAACAGAAACTTTTGACCATCAACCTAAGATGTTTCTTCAGGTATACAAGCAACAAATCATATGATACAGACCCCTTGGTATACCGCAGCACATCGGGGAATCCAAGCATGCGGCAGACTACTCTGGCCCCGTTCCTGTCCCAGCCGTGATCACAAACAGCTTTCCACGTACCATTGTATAACACCTCAACTCGTCCCTCGTAAAAGTGCTTTCCACCTTTTAAACGAACTAGAACGCCTCTTGAAATCTCAATGCTTGTCAGTACTAATCCGAGTAAAATCCAATTCATTGCACTTAAAACGTCGATAACGAGAATTCCAACGACAACAACAAATTCGTTTCGATCTGTTCCACCAAAATAATTCGAATCAGCTATGTAAGCAGCGCGAGGACAAAGGTATATGCGACATTTCACTCAATTTATCCAAAACATGAAATCAGATCTCCCCCGGGACTGCTGGTGAGTTCACTGAACAGACATCCCTTGTTTCAATTCCAGCAGTAGTCAGAACACAATAATTCTTTATGATGTCACAAAACGCTGAGAAGCGTGTTCACAGTATCCGGTTCCAACATCACGTTCTACAGCTTTTGGAAGCAGCGGGGAATGAAAAAATGTGTTTTTTATCATGCATTCTTACTAAATGATTGGTTGTAAAGTCTGAGTTTGAACGAAGACGAATCTAAAAAAAGAAAGTTGTGGCCATTATTTCATATATCAGTTCATGTCATCACCAAGAGCACGTCTTCTGGAACTTAGTTTTTAGCTTTCTTGGCAGTATTCATTCATTTACCCACCCGTCTATCCACTTCTCGTTAGTACGTTGGTTCGTTTGTTCATCAGTTGCATACATTCTTCACTTGTTGTTGTTTTTGCTTTTGTTTTTATTTTGTATGCTTTGCGCAAACGAAGGAAAGGTGGACAATGTAAGCAATTGCAATCAGATGAAATGGATTCAATAACTCATTGAATTTTTGTTATGATTAGTGCGAAGCCGAATCTTCACAAAGCCTTAACGTGCTTGTGATAAGTCATAAAATTTTTACCCTAAACTATTCAAATCAACGCCTTTGCTCTGTTGATCTTAGAAATTACAGGAGCCCAGCAGGGCTCCTGGTTGTGGTAGGATCGTACATGTTAGTGGATGTTGACTGAGAGCGCGGAATGCAATATCTGGATTTTGTCTGATATCATTGGAAAACAAGGTGAAAACATTGATCATTCACTTGAGCAGGGATTATGTCTCAATAAAAGGTTTTTGTGTTAGTGTCATTCACTTAGCACGCGAGGAATCAATTAACCGTCATTTGACCCCAGCTCACGAGGTCAGTGAATCACACAGACCAAGAACCTGATGTTGTATCTGGAAGAACAGAGAACCCACTTAGGAAGCATCGAAAATAGCACGAACACAGCTCTGAAAGATTGTTAAGAGTTTAATCAAGATTCTTAAATCCATCTGAAAGTGATTATCTACTTATTGATGATTAGATTAGGTTCTCTCTAAATGAACATGTACAGGCCTAAGGAAGAGGGCACAAATGAATATGTGGGAAGTCACTCGCATATTGGGAAGAACTTTTTAGAGAACGACCTTCTATTTTCAATAGCTTTGAGTTGTAAATCTGTATCTTGACAACAACCATTACAAGGAGTTATTTCTCAATGTTTACTCTAAAAGGATTATTTGGGCCGTTTCCACCCCGCCATTTTATGGGCAAATTGTGGGCCAAAGATTACGCGATAAGGTACGCGAAGGAGACAAAGCAATGACTTTAAAAGGATTACTTAATGGTTTTGAGAACTTTTCTTATCTTTTAAGGCTGTCTTCTTAGCTCAATATCCAAAGATTCACTGCCATATGGCTGTGTTCTCGGTCTGATGAGTGAGTGATTGTTTTCTGATCCTTCAAGTGCCTTCTGATAGGGGACGTATCCAATTTCATTTTAGGGCCTCTCGTACGACTGTCATTTGTCACGCGCGGTTGGCGCCAGCCAAGGAAAACCTTCATCGTGCAGGTTTTTCTTTGGTTGTGCGTTTCCGAGACTCCAAATTTCCGCTTTGGATTCGCACATTTTCATTAAAGAAGGCGTATCCCAACATAACAAAATTCTTTCCTTGATATTAGGCCAACATATCACACCGTATTGACCCACGAATCGCTGTTGTATTCGTTTGTATCGTGGTGAGTTCAACCAAATACAATATGGCGCTGTTACGGTATACATGGGTAGTTCTTCTGCTCGCCGGCGTTACTAGTGCTTTGACTGGAATTCGCCTCAGAGGAGGGAAGCATCAGCACGAAGGTCGGGTTGAAATTGAACATGATGGACAGTGGAAAGCAGTATGTGACCATGGATGGAACAAATACGCAGCTAGAGTGGTATGCCGAATGCTTGGGTTTCCAGACATGCTGCGCTACACAAAAGGGTTAGTTGCACAATTGTTTTCCACCTAAGTTGTCTGCGGGTTTGTTATTACTCAAATCGTGCAAAGAATGGTTTCTGAATATTTCGAGGATTTTAGTAGTGCTTGCGAAGATATATCCTTGTTGAGCAAGTTCTCCTGACACCATGCAAACCAGCGCTGACTAAAAAAGTTTTATTTTCATTTCACGTCCCAGCGAATCGAATTTCGAGTGATCGTGTCGACACCTCATAACATATCTCGTGTTTAAACTGTTCACAGTGTTCTATTTCTCCGTTTTTGTGTTTATGACGCGCAAAATATTTTTGCAGTCGTACTCTTGCTTCCACTAACCTTACTCGAGGTTTCTTTCCTCAGATGAAACTACAGTCTACATCAATTTCTTTTAATAAAGTACATATTTCTCTAGTTTTTCGAAGGTTCGGCCTCATTCTACGAGATTCTAATCTACCTCACCCTACACCCTTGGATCTTGGAAGTCGAATTGTCTTAGCTCCTTTCTAGAAACAAATTATTACATAATGTAGTAGATACGCCGGCTAAAGCATGCAAACTCAATGAACAGACTAATTATCGTACATCAAAACCACATGCACCTAGGGTTTCTCCGATTACGTTAGTGTCTCGAGCAGTTTTAGCTTACATTATATTTATTATTTATTTATATAGTACGTTATAAAATCTCGCGCCATTACGCGATAGGGACAATCGCCCTATTGTTTTAATCAAGACATTCCAGCTGCTCTGTAGATTCAAAACAATCATGGCACAGATTACTTTCTCATTTCCTCCGCGAATCGTTTCATACTTCTCATTGGATGGATCGAGTCAGGTTTATTTTTTTGTACTTTTATCAACAGTTGAACTTAAAAAAGTCTTCAGAATACTTTTTGGTCATAAAAAAGACAAGAAAGAAAGAAAAAGCTATGCTTTGTAATATTCTAACCGGCCCTCCTTCAATTTCTCTTTTCTTTTTATTTTTAAGTCAGTCATCAGGTGCTTTGCGTTTCCGTCAATTTAACTAAATGTGGTTTTCAGTGTGCCCTTATTCGCTGCTCAAATATAGCATGTTACGTCATCACGTTGACGTAAAAAAAAAAAAAAAGAACCGATTTTCTATCTAACGGCTCTTTTTTCAGGCCGGCAATACCGGAAGCATACCATGCTTTTCAAAGACAATAGTTGGAGATGTACCAACTTTGTTCATTGTTTATTGTTTGAAACCGTTACTCGAAAATTCCGTTCTTAGTTAGATATGCTAGAGCTCGGAAGTACGATGCTTTCATCGCAAGGAGTCCACTGGAAGAAGTTTGTCTTTCTCTTCCTTTGTAAACTCGCCAGGGATATGTATATGCCGGAATTGGGTTTCTGTTAAATTTGTTTTTAACAAAACAGTTGTAGGAAGAATTTTTTTCGCTATCATATTTTTCAATCATTTGTTGTAAAAGAGCGGGTGTGTTTCGAGCTCAGAAACCAGATAAATGAACAGCTCTTTGTATGTTCGCTATATTTTGTTGTTTTGAAGGCAAGGGCAGCGATACAGGAATGAAGCATGTGTCGAATGAAAGCATTGGTTTATGACCCTTTTTCCAAAAGGCCGCTTTTTCGCATGTAAGCTGCCCTTGTTCGCTCTCAGTAATTTCTAAATACAATTCTACAAAGAACTGTGCTTTCCTGCTCAATAAAACAGCGCCTTACAAAATTTCGCGCCTTACAAAATGTCTTCTTATCAACAGGATTGTAGAGAGCATTATCATTTTTTAAATCTAGCGCCTCTCATTATTTTTTGTCAAGCCTATGCAGTGGAGCACCAGTTAAGAGAAGTCATATTCTTGAAGCATGACAATCAAAGCTGATGGAATCCATGGAATATCAATCAGCGAACAAAATAATTATCACTGGCACGAATTACCGAATGCATTTATCGAATACCTTACATAGGTTGCTTGATCTGAAACGTCTCTCTCTGAAAGTGTCTCATTTATTCACTTCCATTTTTAAGACAAGACAGATTTGGCCAAATAACTTACAACTACTGGTTAGACGATGTCAGATGTCGAGGAGATGAAGAATCTATCGAGCAGTGTGGGCACAGGGAATGGGGGAAACACAACTGCCGTAGATATAACCAGGCTGGTGTAGTTTGTAAACTGGATTTGACTGACAGCGTGACTTTTGCGGAGCCACCAAAATCCATAAATAAGGTAAGAAATAATCACATATATGGACCGAGATTCTAAATCGATCGGCTCTGAATAACAAAGTGCTTTTGGTCGTGTGATTTTCACCCTCCACGCCTTAACAAGCAATCAAGAGCTTCCTTAGTTGGTAATCATTTCCTATTTTCCGGTGACCTTAATGTGTGATTCGGGGGTGACATTTTTAGGGAAGATTAGATGCTAATCGATCACTCCTAGGGTTTGTGTTAGAAAGAAAAACAAATATGCCTATGAGCACTTACAAACTGTTCACTGTTAACAGTAATTAAAGTTACACTCATTTCTCTATGTACTCGAGTAACAACTCATCATGTCCATCGCAGGTTTTGAGCTTGAAAGTCAGGTTACAAGGCCCAGTTGTTGATGATTACATATCAGAAGGTGTCGTCCAAGTAGAGCACGAGGGAAAGTGGGGTTATATTTGTCCTTCTCAATGGACTCAATTTAACTCGTACGTGCTGTGCGGCCAGCTTGGATTTCCTGACGCTGAGGAACTCGAGTCCCATACGAAAACCATCCAAGATTTGGAGCCCGTCTATTGGCTGGACCAGGTGACGTGCAGAGGATGGGAGTCATCGATTGTGTCTTGTGACCATTCAGGGTGGGGACCTAAGCAGTGTGAGGAGGGAGGGGCAGTGAGGATTGAATGTACCAGGAGACGAGAAGATAAGGTTAGTTGATCACAACACTTTATAGTAGAAGGTCAGGCCATAATTACTAAGCCAATTATGTTGATTTTCAAATCAAAAGCTCGAATAGTCAGCCTCAGTTTTACAGGGTGTCTCATCCTCTCCCCTCGCTAATGAGTTGGAAGGAGAGAGAGTCTGTGAACAAGATTACGCAGTCGAGTGTGTGCTCCATGGACAAAGACCTAGCTTTAAGCATTATGTATGAAAATCTCCAGCTTGTTATTATTTGGGTATGGAAGGGTCTCAAGAAAAGTCTGTAATTGAAGAGCCTTATGCAATGTCAACCTTCATTTGTTTAAAGTGAGGTCATAATGTATTTTTCTCGTCAAGCCACACTCCATTCGCCTTCGAAGTGGTGCCCAGATGTCCGAGGGGCGCGTAGAGATCAAGTACAAAGGGTCTTGGGGAACTGTATGTGATGATCATTGGACACTTAAGGAAGCAAATATTGTCTGCAGGTCATTGGGATTCGGTTCTGCGGCAGCAGCAACGAAGGCAGCACATTATGGCAAGGGTGTGGGAAAGGTGAGTACTTGAATTTAACTATTATAATAACTGACTCTGTAAATCACATGTGATAGTTTTGAGAATTACACTCTTGGATAAAAAGGAAATGTTTGCAACGGAGCCGAGGAGTTTTGACTTGCCATCGTTTCTCCCGCTGTTATGAGCACAAAGAGACGATAAGCATCAGTTTTTGTTTAAGTGGGTTGTCGGTCCATTGCAGGCCACTCTCTGGATCCTTCAGCGTTTCGCTCAGATTTCGTTGCAGTTACACTCCTTGGCGAGAGTAAGAGTACTGTTGGAGTGAATGTTTGTCCCCAAACAACAATACCATGACTGGGCACGAGATTAAACGCGAGAGAGTGAATCTTAGAGTAAACTGAATTGTTCCTGATGCTTGAGGTCGCTATGGTTGTTACAGAGGAAATCGTCAAAAGGAATGAATTTCTCGTAAACATAAAAAACAGTAGCAACAGCAGTAACAACAACGACACCAAAACAAGTAAATCTCAACGGCTCCTTCTGCATCCTACCTGATTTCCATGAAATATTCTATTTCAGGAGGGATCATTTACAGGCTAATTTTCAGGAAAAAAATATTTTTTATGATGTGTACGGTGTTTTTTGTTACAGATCATGCTCGATAATGTTCGCTGCGAAGGAAGCGAGCGTAGTATAACCCAGTGTCGTCACCATGACTGGTACAAAACAAATTGTGATCATTATGAAGATGCAGGCGTCAAATGCCACGCCCCAGAGCTTCAAGGTCACCAGGTAAATAATTCCCGCACCACTGAGTGGAACTTCGTTTTACTTACTAAAAGGCAGCTTTTAAGCAACTCCCTTAAATAAAATTACCACTAGTTATTAAACTTTACTCAAACATCAGCCCTTAAAAGAGGCCATCATTACAATTCCCTAATTTATGTAAAAATACAACAATTTATAAAACGAGGAAATAACGACTTCGAATACACCGCTATTGTTATCAAATGAAAATACGGAAATGAACCAATACTTATAGACGAAGATCCACTTTAGATCTTAGGATTTCATTGATGGTTGCATTGTCACCATCCGGCCTATTTCTTTTGGCTTCACTCATTGTTTTAATGTTATTTTGGAAGTTTTAAATTCGTTGGCTATTCGATGTCACTTTTAATTTCTTTGATTTTTTTCATATACCTTAAGATAAAATGACAAGCGAAGCTCTTTGGCTGTCATAACTAATTTTTCATCCTAATGAGGCCTGAAATGCTCCTCTCTTTTAACAGATCAGGCTTAGTGGTGGTGGTAGCATTTCCGAGGGTCGCGTTGAAGTCTTTCATGATGGCAAATGGGGAACCGTTTGTGCTGATGGATGGGGAATAGAGGAAGCCATGACAGTTTGCCGACAGTTGAATCTCGGATTTGCTAGCCAAGCTGTTATCGAAGGTAACTTTGGGGGAGAAGTTCTTCCAGCCATTTTATCTGGAGTTCAATGTCGAGTGGACGCGATATCCATTTACAACTGCGAGCATGACGAGTTCGCGAACACCAAATGCAGCAGCAAAGGCAAAGTAGCTGGCGTCGTTTGTGTTGACGGTAAGGCGTGACTAATTTAATATTGTGTAATATTTAAGGGGTTACTTACATTTTAGTGATTTGCTTGTAGTTAACACGATTTGAATTCAAAGTTCGAAGATATTTGGGTTTTAGCTATCGCGTTGAGTTTCCTATGGTGATTGTCTCGTCTAACTTCCATTAGTTGACTTGCACAGTTTGTCCACTGACTCTACCTTGGACCCACATAAAAGTTTTTGTTTTGGCCTTGGCAGTCAAAGATTACTTGTTTGATTGGATATTAAATTGAGTCGATTTTACATTTGTAAGCTTCTTGTGAAAGGGTTATTGTTCTGATAACGAATGTTTAATCTTCGAAGGTCAGTGGGCCCGCACACCTACTCATGCCTGCCTATAGTGAATATAAAAGCGTGTACTACAGAGTTCGTAATCAATGTCAATCAGAGTAAGAGTCGGTCGACCAGAGTAACTCAGAGTAAGCAAGAACCGATCAATCAGTCAGAGTCAAGAGTGGTTGAAGGGGGAAGAAGTAATAGAAATTAATTGTGCAGTAGGTAGAATTTATCAGAGAACGAAGACTAAAGAAGACTGAAAGACTAAGCACGGTGCGCTCTGCAGCTGGTTTCCCCCAAAACACGCGCTAACGGAAGGATCAATATTTAATAAAATTTGTATTTTGACACAACCTCCTCACCAAACCACGGAAACCTTAATACAGAGTTAAAAGAATATGATGGACAAAGCCAAAGAATGCCTTCAACAAATAAGATTAAGGTTTTAAAAAGGCTACTGCGGTGTTGATGCCATTTTAAATTCTGCCTGGCTAGTTTTCATGATCCGACAAGCAGATGTTTATGCACCGAGAACCTTTTTCCATTTTCTTCCACAGCTCTTCCTGATATAGTACCTGATGTGGAATTGCTACGAAAAGACATGAAGATGCAGAGTATTCCTATGGAATACTTGAGGTGCTCTCTAGAAGAGAACTGCCTTTCAGACTCTGCTAATTACATCCGGTAAAAATTAAACCTAGTTTAACAAATCAAAAGAGAAAACAAAACAAACAGAAAACAAACAAACAAAAAGTTATTGGCGGTCTCAACATTGCGTGCTTTCAAACAAGAGAGATCAGAAGACAATTACATAAGATTGGAACGGCTTTAAAAGCGTTTTCCCTCTGAAATGGCACTGATAGCGAAGACATTAGAGAACTTAAGCAGAGCCCGAACGATTTTGAGACGCGGACTGAACTGGGAGACGAATAAAACTAATTCCGATGCGCTTTGACGCTCATGTATCGACGGTGAGGTCGTTTTAGCATTTAAACCAAACTTTGCTGACCAAAAAAGGTGTAGTGAGCATCAGGAGCGAGACCTTTAAACTTCTGGCTGCCGTCCGCGTCTCAAAAAGGTATGGGCTAATGGCTTTTAACAGCGGGAACGTCTTGGTCGCTTCTACATTATTCTAAACCTACCTAGTCGATCAAACTGATGACAAAGTGAGAGGTCACACTGAAGTTACATCTACTTCTACCAATAAACTGCAGTGGCAACCGCTTTAAATTTGTTCCATGAATACTTACAAGGTCTTTGTTGACGCTACGCGTAAGTGGTATGTTAAACTTTCCTTTCCTACTGAAAATGAGAACAAATTAGACGTCAGGTGATTCGTCCTTAATTCAGGTCGAACTACGAGTTAAAGTTTACCTTGGTTCCAAGGTAGACGACCTGTCTCAGAGTAAACTTGCTACCTGATAGAGAATTCATTTCATTTGTGTCTCAACTAAATGAAGTTCCCTCTTCCACTCAGATTTAAAGATGAACAGATCGAGATTCCATTTGTTCTACTCGAATTTCAGAAATCCAGGATACCATTCAAGGCGTCTTTTGAGATTCAGTGTCAAAATTGAAAATCAAGGATTGGCGGATTTCAGACCGAATTTTCCCAAGTCTGAGTGGCAGTGGCATAAGTGTCATAAGCATTACCACTCTATGGAGACCTTCACCACTTATGATCTCATCGGTAAGTTTAATCCAATATCTCCCAGGATCTTAATGGTAATTCTCCTTACTGTCTGCCATACAATTCTTATGATGCTAATTTGGAGAATTTGGTATTGGATCAACTAATCACCCCGTTAATTGATATTTTTCTCTCTTCTCATTACTTGTCTGTTGGATTCTGTAAGGACGAAATGGTTACTCGTGAGAGCTTAAGGGTTTTTTGGATAGTTCCCTTAGGTTTTGAAATCCAACAATTTGATTGGTCTCAAGCCATATCTGACACTATAAGAACGAAGGTTAAAATCCAAACAGTTTAATTTTTCTTCCATGATGTTTGTTTTCTGAATTTCAATTTTGGAATACAGCCGTCAGTGATTTGTTGCAATGAGGTATTTTAAAAGAATTGTACTTCCTGTAGAGCATTAAAGTTAATATATATTTAATCTCATTAAGATAAGGATTCAGGAGAGAAAGTTGCTCAAGGCCACAAGGCTAGCTTCTGCCTCGAGGACACAATGTGCGATCCAGGCTATGACAAGAAATTTAACTGTTCTGAAGAGGGCGGTCAGGGGATTTCTCCGGGCTGTTACGACATTTACAACTGGAAAATTGACTGCCAGTGGGTGGACTGCTCGGACTTCCAACACGGATCATTTTATTTGAGAGTACATCTGAACCCCGGCAACCAAGTGGCTGAATCAGATTTCAGGAACAACGTGGCAAAGTGTTCCGTGTATGACTATGGAAATTATATCGTCACAAGCAAGTGCAAAATCGGTGAGTCGTTCACAGTTTACATTGCTTTAAAATGATACAGATGTCGGTCGACATGTCTCGATATTGGAAATTCTGATAAATTTCTAGCACGTGAACTTTCATAGAGCATACAACATATTTACGAAATGCTCTCCAAGACTACAATGCCATATGATACGTGATTTATGCAGAGTGCAGCAGAGAGTCTGTACTTCTCAATTTAAGATAGGATGAATTATTTTTTTCCTGCTGTGTTTCGTAGAGGATTGTGACAGCGGGGTGGACACCCATGGCGGGAATTCAGCTGGAAATTGCTGTGTTTTTTCCATTCCGGTACAACCGTAAACTGTACCACGACTGTACAATGGACGGCTACACGTTGAAATGGTGCTCGACCACGTTTGATTTCAAACAAGATGGCAAATGGGGACTGTGCTACAACTAGGTTAGTCTTTTCCTTCAGTTATCTTTCTCTTTATTTTCCTGTCTTTTAAACAAAGGACCCACCATATGACAGTTGCAATGCTGAGAAGTTACAATTCCAAAGCTCAGAGTTTGATCAGCGATGTCGATTCTCGAGAAGGACAGGTTCTTGTGTGCAATCGACAACCTTCCTCTGCAGGCCACATAATTTTCATGTTGAAAGTTAATTTGTAAACAATACTGCTTGGATCTCCCGTGGTCCATAAAGCTAGGTTTTGAGTCAGGTATGTACTGCATGGTAATTTTTTCCTTTTTATGAATTACAGGTCAGCGAGGAAGTTGGGGATCTTTTCTACTCTTTTTTACAAGGCTTCAACGCTTCTGCAAATCTTCACCATGGAAGAAACGCTTTTCAAGTTTTCACCTATCTATATCTGTTAGTTCCTATTCAAATATTTCAATGTTTTACGGAAGAGTACGTTCTTTGATGTTCGAAACTCTATGTATAAAAGGGGCGCTTAAGTAAATTAAGTAATAAGGGTTCTTACCATCCTTTTATCCTATTAACAACCAGCGAGCATTTACTTTGCACTAAATTCTACGTTACTAGCAATGAGCCAACTCATGAACTAGACCTGTGACAAGTGTCCTCGAAATTCCAGAGATAAGCAATGTCAAGAGTATTGAGCGTGAAAATAAAGATGCTCAATAAATTACTATTTTTTAGCATCAAATAGTTTACCGAGTAACGTTCGAAATTTGGTACAAGGTGCCATAGCTTTTGAAAGCCTCGCAAGAAATACCACTTATCAAGGGAAGAAGGAGGTGTTCTCTACCAATTCGACAATGTACTAACTGCTATATACTACTATACTATATATAATTTTTTTACAATCCGAATGGTATATTAAAGTGTTGGTAAGAACTCTCAGCTTTGAATTAATCGTATCCCAGGTCCATGTAACTAACTCCAGGAAGCGGCCTGATGTCTCGGTGAGTTGGAAAGCGGATCTACCGTGAAATACGCGCTTGTTGTTGAACGATATCACATCACTAGGCACCATTTTATATTCTATTTGATTGATCGGACCTCTGAGAATTCGACCATACTTGAGGTAAGCTTCGTACAGTTCCACAGCTTTCTCCGGGGGAAGATTCATGAAGGAGTCGCGTGCAGTATCGTTTAAAGCGAGTCCGCTCAATTTGCCATTGTCATCCAACCTGCAACAAAAGCGTCCTTTCTTGTAAATATGGGCCACATCGAAGGTTGAAAAAGGATACAAATCAAAAACTGAGAAAAGCAAAAAAAAAAAGGAAAAAAATTGTGATACTGAAGAAGAAATATCGTACTTTTTGAACGTCGACCTTGATTTTGTTTTGGAGTTACCCCAGCTTTCGATAAAATGTCATTATTTTGTATTGTTTACTGTGTTAGTCGTCGCATTGAGGACACAATAAGAGTTTCAATGTTATTTTTAAGTTTAGTGTTCCTGTTAGTGTGAAAACAAACACAGCCCCTCAGCTTCTTCTTTTGAAAGGACGGCCTCTTCCGGAATCTTATTTAGGTCACAAAGGCATTATCGTTCAGTGACACCAGTTCCGTAGCCCCTAAGTTTTATTTTTGAAGACATAATCGATAATTCAGAGGGCTTCGAAGCCACCCTACTTTCTACACCTATTTAAGGTGGATCCGAGCCATTTCAACAGCAAACTCACTCTATTGTGACATGAGAGGATTTTCATGTGAAAATCACCAAACACGTCCTTGCCACGGTCCCTGAATTGAATTGGAGTGGTAGACAACAGCTTGAAAGACTCTGGGTCAATTTCTTTCAGTGTCTTTGCAGCGTGAAATCCGTCGGAAAACTGATTAACGCCACCTTCGCTCGACACCTGCTCGATACAGTGAAGAAGTTGTACCTTTAAGAAAAAAAGTAAAATGTTGCTTTCCCTCTCACGTTTAACCGAAAAAAAAGTTCAAATTTGACGAGTGCAATAAGGTTCAAGTGATATATCGAAGCTTCTAGTGAGTTTAAAATGAAGACGTTTTAACTTAGATTTTTATAAAGCTTTTGGCCTCCCAAAAGCAGATTGGGGCTGGACATAATTGCCTGGAATAAACAGATGTCATAAATTTACATGTTATTCCCTTTTTCCTTGATTTACTTACCCCGGGCTGATAGTCCAATAGGCAGGTCACCATAAAGAGGAATGCCGTCTGTGGTATAAGCCAGGTTGTTAGCGTCAAACTTGGCCCGTACGTCGGTACTATGGCTGCAAGTTATACACATCGCAGTTAGTTATATTATTACGCTTGTTGCCAAATACTCCGTTGATTAGAGACAACAAATTTAGACTGGGCATTTCCTTCTCATACCCAGTGGGTATGGGGATAAAACATTACACTATGTTCTGAAGACTCAATGGCGTCCATCCCCCCTTTTAACACAGGATCAGTTACCAGAGCTCTCTTAGAGGTCTATTTAGCAATAAACGCGCATACTCCGAAAATAGATCTGGAACGGGGCATACAAAGTAGACTTGTCTCTTAATCAAATGAGCAATTTGCATCTTTTGTCCAGTCAAGGTCGACAAGTTCCAAATGTTTCCTTTTCAACAACTTTTGAAAATTATTCACTGATACGTAGCTAAGTGAGCAGCGTCCTGAAGTGAATTTTATGAGTTTTAGCACAGATTGTACATTCCTGCAGATTGGCCGCTAGTGCAACATTTATTTTGATAATTTCTTAGTCTCAGTACTTTGAGGCTCTTTTACAAAGCTATTCTGTTGTCAGCAATTTAGTTATGTTCTAGGTTATTTGGGTTCCAATTCAGATAAGTATAGAACTGCTTCAAATATTATATATATATATATATATATATATAATATATATATATATTATGTGTATATATACCTATAACAAGACATGCAACTGCTGACAAAAGAACGCATGCCCGCTCGACGGAAACTGCCTGCAACCATTAGTAAATTACCAAGCCACACCACACGCAAAGAAACAACACGACAGAAACGTACATCGGACTCAAAGAGAACGACTTCAAAACAAGATACAGAAACCACACCGCATCATTCCGCCATGCTAGACACAGAAACTCCACCGAACTCCGCAAGCACATCTGGACCCTCAAAGACAACAACATCGAACACTTTATTTCCAGGCGCATTCTCTCGTCACACTCGCCGTACAACAGCTCAGTAAAAGATGTAATCTCTGCATCAAAGAAAAATTCCTAATCATCTGCCGACCCAAACTATCAACACTAAACAAATGTAACGAACTCGTGTCTTCCTGCCGCCACAGAAACAAAGCCCTCCTACGCAACACTAAACTGTTAAATTTCGCGCAACATAAATTAGATTTATTGTATATAAGTGATGGTAAAGATTATTCTCATTAAATCCCCTGATGAGTGGGCAACCAGAAACAGGTCTGTAGGGATGAACTGTAGTTAGTTTATTTGTCTTTTTCCTCTCACTATATATATATATATATAGTATGTGTATATATACATATATACATATATATATAGAGAAAAACATATATATACAAAATATATAAATGAATGTGAGGTAGAGTCTACCTTGGCCTAAAGTGCTCAATGCTGTGGTAGCAGAGCTAAGTATACATAATTCACAAGATTAGAGGACTCATTGATTTTCTCTCTGACTCTGAGTTTTGCACCTAAGCGCTCATCAGACATAAATATATATACATAACTAAATATATCTAGTTAGAGAGAGAGATAGGAAGTCTGTGTATTTGATTTTCTGTTTTAACAGTGCTCAATACATAGAAGTAGAGCATGATAT
>NC_089312.1:13222175-13251298 GCF_036669915.1 Pocillopora verrucosa
CTTGAAATCTAGTAAGAGGGTAAACATCTTCTGTTAAACTTCAGTCTAGTCATTGATGGCAGTTTTCAGCTTTTATGGAAATTAAATCCAGTTTTTTCGGTTTCTGATGGGTCCCCACCTGACATTTTTATATACACAGCCCACTACGGTGTCTTTCGTGCAATTGTCGTAGCCACGTTTTCAAATTAAAATCCAATTGTAAAGCTTGTCGTACTTTTTCATGGAAATCTTACCAATGTGAACATCCAAAGCTGCCGCAGATTTATCAGTTGATGGATCACTGATCACAAGAACTTTCATGTTGTTACAGAGTTCTACACCTCGGTACATGCGATCGTCACGCGGAGATTTCGTAATGTTGTTGTAAATTTCGTCACCCTTCCATGATTTTAAAGCAAGTGATTTACCTACTGTTACCGGTTACAACCAACAAGATGACCCAACCGATACAACCCGGTCAGTTTCAAACTGCCTGTGGGGAAAGCAATCTGAAAATTTAACTGCAAGTTGTCAACAAAACTGAATGGTTGACGAAAGTGCTTTAAAAATGCTCTAGTTTGATCAGTTCTTCCGTCCTTTAGATTCCTTAAAACGACGCCATTATTAAATTAAGACTAAGTCAGTTTCGGTCACATCGGATTGCACCAGCCTGGGCACTAGTGCCTCTCGCGCCAAATTGCTTCCATCATGGCAAAATTTTGTGAGTTCTCTTCATTTTTCAATTAAAAGTATATTGTAAAAGACTTGAAGAGCAACCTCTCCGTCTTATTTCGATGGATCACAGGGAAGAACCTGATTTCTTACTGAGCGGGGAAACGGCAGGAGCCGACGAGAGTGATGAAGAAATTGAAGTTACTGCCGCTGAGGTTCTCGTTCAACTTGAAAATGTAAGATCGATTCAGTAATTGTTTCCCCTTTTTATCGATTAAGGCTGACCGATTCTCTATTTTAACGACTAAAATCGTGGGTTTTGCTTTATTTTAATTTACACCGTGATCATAATTTCAGTAGATACCAGTTGGGCCGTTTCTTCAACGAAGTCGAACTCTCGCCGCGGCTTTAGACAATCAATGCACCTCGAGATTTCTTTACATGTGCTTTGTTTGAAACGAATACATGTCTTTGCTCCTATATAAACCTTCTTTATATTCATCGCGAAAATCAGTGTTAAGATAATTCGTTTCAACACATTTGGTCAGGCAAGAACCACAGCAAACAACCAAATAACTGTGTGCATACTGATGTAAGGGGTTAATTGGAAGCCTCGCCCATTGTTTATCCCCCCGCCTCCTCCAGAATTTGAATGGTTCATTTTTTTGCCAGCACCTCTGAAAAAATACTTGATGGGTCTAAACTTGTTGGCTTTCTTTAGGTGAATCCCCTTTGCCCAAAATTTGCCATCTTTGGGGTGGGGGGGGAGGGGGGTGGGGGTGGTGATAAAAAAATTATGGTGTGTCGTCAACCCATTAGAAGATGATGGAGAGTGAACATGAAACCCTCTTGAGATACTCAAATGTTCTTTACTCTTAATCACTGGCAACTAACAATAACCTCAAAATACCCATCACCTCTAACTCTTCAATCAGCAAGGAATGTCAGATTTCAGGGTTTCAAGGCAGTGGATTTCTTGTTAACCTTAATCTTTAGAGAGGTGGACATTTCAGAGCATTTATGGCACAAGGAAGTTATAGTGATCTTTCAGTAATCACTACTTTGTATCTGCTAGGCCTGGATGAATGAAAAATTTGCTCCTGAGCTTTTGGAAAGCAAAGCAGACCTTGTAGAGTGCATGCTGGATCAGATCAAAGAAATGGTGATTTTAGAAATGAATATTTGACTTTAGTTTGTGTTATGTCTTATTATATTTCTTAGTTAGTTGCTATGCTCTGACAAGTCAATTTAGCAGGCTGTAAATTCAAAATTTTGTTCAAGTTGAAATGTTCCTCAGAGATATAATAAATTTCTTACTAACCTAGTTTTCTTGGTGTGTACTGACTGTAAGTTACAAAACCTAATTTTTTTCCACTGGGATTTATGGCTTGTGTGCTTTACACTTGGGTCATAAATCAGAGCAGAAAAAAATTGGTCTGTAACTTACAGGTCAGACCTTGAACATGGTTAAGAGGTATGTATACTTTCATATTCAAAGACCTAATAATTTGACTTTGCTCACTTCTGTTATCAGTTCCTATCCACATATCAGCACTTTAAGCTGTGACTGTTTAGTACCTCTTATCACCACCTTAAATCACTTGGAATTCTTGAAAATTCAACTGGTAAAAGGATTGAAAATTCCTAAAATAATAAAGGGGACTGGCACTGTAGTCAGTTACTTAATTTTATTTAGTAATACTAATGTTACCCCTTAGTTTATCTGTTTTTGTTTTTGTGTCAGGAAGGAAATTTAAAGAAAATAAAGCAGGGAGATGTTGTAGCATCATTGCATAAATTAGAGGTGAGACTGATATTTTCTCACACAATAAAACACTCTTCACATTGCCTCTAAAATGTGGCCTGTGAACTACTTTGAATTGTTCTGCATCATCAAAGTTATCAATTATTTAAGCTGTGAACAGCAGTTTATAGCTACATGTGACTTATTCTTGCTTTATTTCATAGATTGACAGAATACGATTTGTACTGAGTAGTTACACAAGAACAAGGTTAGAAAAGGTAAGTATTATATCATTGTCACACAATTTCAAGTTTTTGCTGTTGTTTTCAAGCTTCACTATGTTGTGAAATTTTATCTTCTAGATTGAAAAGCATGTTGTCCATGTGCTTGAACAGGAAGCAGCAAGAGAAGAAAATGAACCCTCATGTTTGTCTCCAGAAGAACTTCAGTATGCCAAGGAGTGAGTCAACTGGCTATCTCGCTTTAAATAGTAGACATCTCTGGGTTGTGGATTTGATTATTTTGCAGTTTAACTTAAACAATGCTGAGGTATTTCTTTTAAGTGTAAAAGTGTTAAACTAAGCTAAAAAAATGCTTCTCGACAAATAAATTTAATTTTTGTTTTTAAAGATATGCAGACAACATGGAAGGTCTGTTGAAATCATTGGCATTGCAACACATGCCAGCCAACATGCAGAATATTGATAGAAAGAAAGCAGGTGAGTATGAATATTAAAAGGGAGCTTCCACTTAGGGCTCACTATTAAGATACTGTTACGTTGAAGAGCTGTTGTTTTGTTAAAGAGGACAAAGAGTCCCAAAACGTTTTTCTTATTGTCTTAGAACATATGTTTTTAATGGATCCATTAAACCATATTTTTTACCTTCTGCAATCTGCTAATGAATTGAAACTAACCTCTAGTCCTTATGACACATTGTATTGTGTCATAGGCTTAAAGCTATCTTAATTTTGAAAAAAAGATTTTATTATACTGATTGTACTTTGGTAATGAATTTACTGAGGTCACTAAATTCACTTTTAAGTGAAAAGCACAGCCTACTAACATACAAGGGCTTTTTCGTTAGAGTCTGTAGTGTTGCTATGGTAGCCTTCCATGAGAAAAAAATATCACAATTATTCAACAGTAGTTGGTCAAAAGTTTCAAGTTGTTAAAAGGAAAAATAAGAAGAGATATGACAGCATTGGTTCATGAAATAATAAAGGTTAGATTATAATGGAAAAGTTTTAAGCTGTGTTAAAGGAAAAGGTGGTAAATTTCTTGTTGCACTGATGTTAGGACGCTGTTCAATGCCTATATTATTTCTTGCAACAGTTGAAAATCACCTTTAGTGTATGACCCTTCAAATATAATTGTCACCATGTGGGGCAAAGAGTGATTGTTATCAAATGAATTCCTTTTCAGTTCCACGGCCAAACATGGACAAATATGTGTTTTTAAAGGTTCTGGAAAATCAGGAACAAATCATGATAGATCCTGAGTGAGTATTATTAGTGCAACCCTAACTTTGTGTGACTTGTAGGTCCACTTCAGTCTTGAAGATCGACTGTATTCAAATTTCATGTATTCTCTTACTAATTCATCTGCAGTTGCAAAATGGATTCAAATTCCGTGACCTCGTGCTGCTATTGATCTTACACTCACTATTGTTACCTTCCTTTGCTTGTTTTCATAGTGAGGAACCCATTGACTTAGAGGACAGAGCACAATATATCATGCGTTACAGCGCTGTAGCACCACTTCTCACCAATGGATCCGTATCTCTTCTGTGATACCTGGATGAACTGTGTTTTGTCTGTCTACTTTGACTGAGATGTTTAATGTTTACAAACAGTGATTGCAGACAAAAGATTTTCGGCTGCGATTTTAACTTTGTAGGTTGCTTGAGGGAACTGGATAGCCGAGAGGCTTCGCGTAAGAAAATTCATGAGCGAAATTTTATTCACTTTCCTCAATTCCTATTTTCAAGCAAGTTTCCCTCGACGCCTTATTACAGTATAACTATCGTTTTCTTTATTACAAGTGAACGGTTTTTTCTTTCTTTGAAAGAGAGAAGACTCATCAATACTCCAATTCTTTTTGGTCACTGGAGTTAAAAATCTTTGCTCGCCAGACTCTCCATTCCTGTACAACGTAGTGCCCTTTGCAACAATCCTATGGAGAGAGAGATTGCGTGCAACTTAGACCAAAAGTTTTGCTGCTCTCCAACACCTGAGATGAGATAGAGGTGTTGAAACCCATATTGCATATTTAGGGAGAGTGTCTCTCTTTTTTCTTCGGCTCAAGAACGTCGTTTTTTTCTGCTTGTCGCAACATGCGAATTTTTGAAGTATTATTTTGCAAGATATAGCTGATCTCCTTTATTATGCAACCAGCCAATTTTGACCGAATTGTGGAAAATATAGCACTTGTATGTAGTTATTACAAGAACGGAAACTTTGGGAAATTTATACAAAAGTTTTTGTACTAATTAATATCAGTATGGCTGAGTGGAACTAATTTCAAAAGCGTCCAATAGAGTTCTTAGGTTTTAAATTTCGAACGCGATTATCATTGAATTTTGACGTAAACTACAAAAACTCCGCAGTGTGTGTGTATATATATATATATATATATTTTTTTTTTTTTTTTTTTTTTTTTTTTTTTTTACTTTGGACCATTAAACTAATTCGCTGGTGCCATTTCAAACCGAAGCTAGAGTAATAGGCAACCTTCGTACTCGATTGTTCTTTCCTTGATTTTGTTTCTTAGCTTGGTCTAAGTGTTTTTACCTAATGTACAATTTGGCCCGTCCGATTTACAAACAGTTTGAGATCGGAAAAGTCAGGTCGGACAGTCCTGGCATAGAACTTTGCGCTACATCGTCATCATTTAACAAGAGCTGCTAAGAACCTGTGAGCATTCTGCGAAAAATTTTGACCACGAATCATGCGTCGCATTATCAAAATCACGTTCACTCAGCTATTTTGCGATATGTTGTGACCTGATGAAACGTTTCATGTGTGTTGCTGAAAGAACGTGTAACACAGGATTTGAGACCCTCTCGTGACCAATCGAGGAGGTATTGACCCCTTTTTGACATCCCCGCACGCAAATTGGCTTAGCGTGACCGAACTATTTATTTAGCATCTGATAGTGTGGTCCCTTTTGAAGACGCACAATTTATTTAGCGTCTAATATTAGTGTGGTCCCTTTTGAAGACGCACTTAATTGGTATTAAACTGGTTTTCATTTATTTCGTTACTGAAACAGCGATGAGAAACTATCTAGACTTCCTTATGGCATCACGCACAGCATCACGGTGCCATCTAGGTTATATAACTTCATTCCCTTACACCTGCCCTTATGTAACTAGTTCCAACCACCCCGAGAAAGGTCGTAAATGGCGTTCCTGTCGCAATAATATTTATGTTTACAAAATATGTTTTTGTTCAAATGGTCTTTAACAAGCTTTTTGCGTGGAAGTAGAACTATGAGGGAAAATTAGAGCAAATGAAAGTGCACGTGGTTATATGGTACCACCGTATTTAAGAGCACGTGATGTAGTTGTAACTGGACATGTTGGTGACATCGACGATGAAAGATCGCGAAAAAAATGCAGGAAAGTACGAAAAACATTTGACGACTTTAAAATCGCATAGCAAGATTCGCCGATAAGTCGGAATTTAAGAGGACTGAGAGTCAAACATTGACAGCATATAATATTACTTAACGCACTGTCGACGAATTCCTAGTGGTATATTCATTAGAGAGCGAGAACAAAGCGTTACCGGAAGAGTGACTAAGGACATAGTTTCTAGTTTCACGCACGAAATTTCCCTGTACAATAAGTCATTACGCAAATTTCACGTGTGCGTGTGAAGAGGAAGTTCACTGCGATTGGTCGCTTTTGATTTGTTCGACAATGTTCACGTGAAAGGATACTGACTAGTAAACAAACTCAAACACTGTACTGCAATGAAACGTAAGATATTTAGGGCTCGTTTAAATTAGGACATATTCTGCGCAGAGCCCATTCTTGCCGGTTGCAGAGTTTCACAGCTGTCGTTCGAATTGAGCCAGAGAAAATTGTGTACGTTATTACAAATTCCCCTGTAATAATTGTGTGGGAAACTCTTGGCCTCCTCTAATAGTGGATAATTTTTTTTAATACTACACGGTGGTACACGAGGAAAAATGCCTCCAACTCAGTCTTTGAAATCAAGTGTGGTTAAATTAGGTTCTTGCAGAAAAAGTGACCCGGAGCTTGTAAAAAAGGATAAAAGAGTGCATTTTGCAGATTCAATGGGACTTGCTCTCGTATCCATATTTTATTTACCGCAACCTCCTACGAGAACGAAATTACCTCAACAGCGAAGATGCGAAGAGAAAGCTAAACTATTAAATTTTTTACAGCCAGTAGAAAAAAGAGACTTCAATGAAAGACTTAACAGCCTTAACGTTTCCCTAGAAAATATTGTTCTGCGGAACTTTGGGGTCTTTGGAACAGTGAAAGTTCGGAATCTGGCGTACGAGAAAAGAATTACAGTGCGGTACACGATCGATGGCTGGTCAAGTTTTCGTGATGTAGTGGGTAATTATGTACATGGCTCTTACAATGGAATCACAGATACTTTCTCATTTGAAATAGCTATACCGACAACTCTTATCAAAGACTGCAAACTGGAGTTTGCCGTGTGCTACAAGGTACTAGGAGTAGAATTTTGGGACAATAATAGTGGAGACAATTATCGTGTTATGTGCTATTCACCGAACCAGTGGAAATCTCGAGAGTGGGTTTATAATAATAACAGTAGTTTGAACGTTTATGGGCATATCCAATACAGATATGTGGGCCTTGGATTTTGAAATGAAAGATTGAAAAGTGTCAAGTTGAAATTAAATTTTAGCGAGAACTTCTTAGAAAGGACTAGGAATCGAACTCTAACCCTCGTCTTATAGCATCAATAAGTTTCATGATACTTATTTTAGCAGAAGTTGTTCGAACTTCTTCAAACTTAATATTATTGAGAGTTTGAATTTTTTTACTGGCATCATTTGGTCAGTATGGTCATTTTTAATTTTTCAAGGGGAAAGTCAAGCCTCGTAAGTTGAGTGGTCTTCGTAACAACATATTACGTTGCTAACGATTAAAGAATTTTGTACTCGTGTATAGATCATTGTGTATTCAAAGTCGAGTTGGCATCTTATTTATTTCATAATTGGTTATGTAAACGGAGAGATAAAGTAAATTAATCGTTTCGAACATTTGACTCTGAATGTTTGTGTTAGTGCAAGCGTGATCTGTAGTTGGGCCAGTATGAGGTAGCTCAAGGGCATGATATGTGCTTAAGCGTACTGGTGAATTTTGAGGTTGTTGGGCAGTCAATAGATTGACACAATTTCTTTTAATTTTTCTGCCAAAGGGTAATCATAAGATAGCAGCCTCCCATTTTGATCACACATGATACATAAACCTTATTCTCTGTGTTCCATTTTGAAATTTACCATAAAGCAAAAGGTGCAATAGACTGACAGAAAAGCCAAAGTCTGCTGATTGATATCTAATGGCTCTTGCAGCAGAACTGCAAAATTTGTCCCCACTGACACATACACCCCTAGTAACTAACAAAGCTGGTTACCAGAAGTCTACATCCACCCTTGAGGTTTCCCATTATTGCTCGTTAAATTTCAAGAAGATTAGGGATGAACAAGAATAGTACCACCTACATCATCATTTATGGCCACATGAATTAAGTTCAGTTAACAACATGATATTGAATGCATTGTGGTGTTCACAAGTAGAGACAGCAGAATTGGAGGAGCCCATAAGAATAGCGCAATTTATTACTTGACAGGTTACATGAAAAACGCATCACAGGCAAGACAGACGAAATTTTAGCAGCACATGTGCGCTATTTGTAGTTTCACTCAACTTACAACTTTGTGCTCTTGTTACATGAAAAATGCACTTGTTTTCAGCCAATCAGATGCACCTAATTTTCTCATGTACATTATTAGTTATCAAAACGCCACTTCCTGATGAAATATAATGAAGCTGAAACTTAAGTATCAAACATTGACAAATTGACATGACCTCAGGAATACAAATATCCAGTACGTGCTTTGTTATTTCCAAACAGATAAACAATATCAATGCGCTTGGTTTGATGTTATTCAGCTTAGTTTAGCAATTAAGTCAGCCTGTTGAGGTAAAAATAGCATAAGGATTCCAAATTGACAGAAAGGTTTTGTGAAGATTTATTTTTATTCATGAGTAGAAGTTGTCCACAGTCGAGCACTGACAACCCAGAGTAGAAGAAACCCATATGGCAAAAAAGTTTTTGCATTAATAAACAAGGGCTGTCATGCTTGAAACTAAAGGAAACATGGAGATGAAACGAAGCAAATTCACTGTAACATCCTACAGTGACCTAGATGTAACATACAGAAGTCTTCGCATACTCTTTATTTAGTAGCATAATATTTACTAATGGTGAAATACACCAGGGATATGTTACAGAGCTAGAGTGAAAGTTAACTCTAAAAGTTCAAATAGATACACCACAAAGTAAAACAACTTGTATGAGAACAATAGATCAGAGTAAATATTGCTCATCTACTGAAGATCATAAGTATCATTGTTGTGATGGGCAATACTTAAAGAGGGAGAGAGAGAGAGAGAGAGAGGTGTAACCAAGATTGTTCTCCAGAAAAGGTTTTACCAAGGAGTAGGGATACATCTGCAAATGACCACATTTCTGGTTCTCACTTCTTGTTCACGGTTACTAATATTTCCTGTTGCTTCTTTCCTCAATGTGGGTTACGCTTATGAACATTTGCATTGACGTCATTCCATGAAATACCAGTAAGAAAGAAAAGAAAACTAATGATGCTGATCAAATTCTTTAATTTTAAGAGTATCTTAAATCAATATCAAGCTTTCTGTTTGTGAACATCTTGGTAAGATATTGGATTCCTACCCAAGAATAAGGAATGAAAGAAATGCAAATTTATCTAATAAAGATATCCATGAGCTTTGTTTCGTTTGTTTGTTTTCAGACTGTCAAATTAATCCCTAACAAAGTCAGTAAGATTAAGAATAAAGGATGTATTCCCCAGAGGCTAAAATCCACTGGGTATTCCAATGTTATTTTAATAAAGGTACAATGAAATACTATTGAAAGTCAGTCAGCTATGACATGATCACGACTTCTTGAAAAGTGTACAAAGTTGTTTAACTTAACAATTTGTCATAAATGCACATTCTTAAGCTTCAATGTAAAGAAAAAACCATATGTACTGTTATTCATGAAACTGCTCAATCTGTTATAGGCATGCAACAAACACAGTCATCTTTATGTGATGGAATGAAAAGCCTTGTTTATTTTATAACTACCATTGTTAAGTTCATTACTCAGCAAAGCAGAACTTCATCAGCCTCAAAAACAATCTAGCAACTATTCTCTGTCCTAAATATGCCCCAGAATTCTGACAGGCCTGCAATGTGTAACCCTGCATGTTGGAAGCTAGTAACATAATATTATGCTTAGTTCCACAGGCAATATCTCAAGACTTAATGTTCCTGCTGCTTAGATTTTGGACATTTCTAAAAAGACATCTAAGCTGGTAAGATGTCAGGAATTTTCTACCCTACCCCTTCCCCTTGAGCTTTTGCACCAAGCAGCTCATTGGCTCAGCCACAATCTTTTCCCATATCTTAACCACGCTGGACAATGAGCAGCATAAGAAGTTAATGAAGATGGTTCACTATTGCACAGAACAAATTTTCTTTTATTAAAGTTTGACAGATCTCTACAATTGTTTCTAATTCTATGTCATAGCTGACTGTGCTTTAGCCTTATTTCACTGGTAGACTTCAACTGGGTGGCAAATGGGTTTACATGTCATACAAGATCAACACCAAAATTTATATGTGACAAGTGAATTTTACTGGAAGATGAATTTGAATTGTAAATTTATGAACCAGTGAGAGGCATGAATGCCTCCGGAAAAACAATAGACCCATGAAGTTTTTCTTTCATGTTGCAAAAACCTCAATATTTCCCTCAAATCTTGAACACGAGATGAGATTTTTTAAGGTTTTCCCTTTTAACTTTTGATGCATGGAATGCTGTTTAAAATATACCTGATGTGCAATTTTTCTAAAATTTGTGCATGAAATAGGATCAAGGCCCCCTTTGCAATATTTAAGTTTGCCTGAGCTTGGCCTTTGATGGGTGGATTCAAATCAGATATGCTCACAGGTACATGTGCATTGATTCCATGTTATTCTCAGTCAATTGCAGCTTCATCCTCATTCACCAAGGCTGGTTACCTCAAACTTCTGTGACATGAAACAGTCACAAAAAATGGAGCCTTATCTGGCTCCATTTCTGCTTCAACCTAGACTGTACTTCATTTCTACATGTTTCCTTTGCTTTCCCATCTTGCCTTTTGTTCAAATGCCCAATGAGGTTTTGATCGTTTTCTCTTTTTAGCTTTTTCATCCTCAGCAGCTTTTCTCTTTGAATAGTCTCTACATTCAACAGCTTGAGCAACTTTTAATGCAAAGTCATGTTCCATAAGTTGCTTGTTCAGTTTTTCTGAAAGTTCAAACTTCTTCTCTTTAAGTGCAACCTCCAAATTTCTTTCAATTTCATCCTGAAAAGCCAAAAATAAGAGTTAAATGTAGTATTTAATAAGAGTGGTTGAAAGAAAATCAAAGCAAATAATTGTATGTTGAGGTCCCATCTTTAGCAAGCACTCAAAATCTATGGCCTTGTGTTTATTTCAAGCATTCTCCTTCACTTATTGGATTTAGATACAATTTATTGAGTTATTTTTTTAATTAAAAAAATAACTATGTTAGCATGTAGAGTGGTATGTTACCCACACCAATCACATCACTGCATTAGGTTATATATCTTGCATGGATCAAATTGCTACATTGGGGTATGTATCTTGTACCAATCAGATTGCCACATTAGGGTATATATCTTGCACCAATCATATCACAGCATTTGGATATCATGCACCAATCACAGCATTTGGGTATTGCTTTCTTGTAAATGATGCCATGGAATCAGGGGGCTGTGCACAAAAAATGACATTAACCAGAAATTTTGGGCTCATTTGATGAGTGTTATGATTGTGGCCTATGCAAGAGCCTCATCGAATGAGGTCGAGATTTATCTGAATAAGTAAGGTTTGTGTTTATTTTCATTGCATAATTTTAAAGTTAAAACATGTTTTTTCCACTCCTTTTCTCACAATGCACATGCCAAACAACTTACATTTCATCACACACTGTGAAAACAACATCCAAAGTCCAATCAGAAACTACCCAATCATTGCACTACATGAACATTAGGCAATTTTTTAAGTGCTTGAATTGTATTCTACCAATCAAATTCTATTTTGCCACATTAGACTTCGCTCCATCACATGTCATTTCCTTGATAGCAACCTGCATTTTATCTCGTATTCTAACCATATTATCCAACACCACTGAAAAAATTCACATGAAACTTTAGACAACTAATAGTGAATTTTTCATGCACATTTTCACTAATGTGAATAAAATTGCCTTTAAGCTACCTTGGAATTAACCCAATTGCATGTTAATTTCTCGTAAACAACTTGCATTTTATCACATATTTCACATAAGGAGGGCAAAGCAACAACTGATCAAGGAGCCCTCTTTGAAATATTATCCTTTTCTCTTGCTCAGTGTATCTTCCCTCATACAAGATCACAATATATCTTTGGTTAGGGTCTTCTGGAGATTCAACAGTTTCAGTCTGCTTTTTCCAGTAGAATTATGTGGAATTATATTTTTGAGGTGACTAACTGCAGACAAATAATTTTGATTTTCTTTCTGTTTGAGGAGTGGCTGTAAGCATAGTCTCTTTTGCAACTGTTATTTGGTCTCATCATCCAACAGGGAATAGAGGACATTGCATGATGAGACCAAACAACGGCTGCGAAGGAGACTACAGTAGGCATTTTATTTTTGCTCAGAAGTAATTGGACAATAGAGACAAAATAGAGACCACAAAATACCTGCATGAGTTTTGATATATTATGTTTTTTCTCTTTCTCTTGAAGTGAAGTAATGGGATATTTTCATTCTTTTGATAGTTATGAAAACATTAGGAACACAAAGTGACCTAGCTAAAAAAATAATTCTTGCATGCTATGCATGCCTATGTTCCTAATAAACTGCTAGGGCTGGTATTGCTGTAAAATTTCCAAAATAGGTGTACATAAAAATTTGAGTAACACTAATTAAAATTACCTTTGGTGTGTGTTTTGTGTGATCCATTTCATGCTCTTCTGAATGTACAGCTGAATTTAAATATTGTTGAAGTTCACTCCATCTTTTCTCATTACCCTTTTGCTTTCTGATTCTGTGAATTTAACAAAAGGAACATGTTCGACAAATTCATAAGAAATCCTAATCTTTACAAAGGCTGCCCTTTGAAAAGACTATTCTCTTACATTACATTACATTATGAAAAAGCTCTGGAGATGCGTGGATTTTTTTGCACCAACTTTTTTGTTGGTGCATACTACATGAGAATGCACATTACACCCCTGATTACACCCCTGAAAATTATAAATTTTTGTAGGATTCTGTGTTTAATGCTTTTTTCCAGCCAAAATTCAAATAATTTTTATGTCAGATTACTATGAAGCTGAATCACATTTAAATGCTTAAGAATGCAATACTGGTAACACCAGATTATTTGTATGATTGGTGTATCACTATTCTATAGATTTACCTGTACACTAAACTATTTTGAATAAGAGTTTGAATCCTCCTTCCTGTTTTTAGTGAAAACATTTTAAAACCCTTAACAAAAGCCGTGGCAATTTTTTTCTTAATGTATTTGAAATATTTCCCACCAGATGCTTCTTTCCCATGTAAGGGAAGGTGGCTGGTGTAGAAGCATGGAACAGTACCGCACTTTAAAGGATATGCCAGGGGAGGCATCATCCAAGTTGATTTTGTTTAAGAAATATCTAATAAAACAAACAGTATTTTCCAACCTCTAGATTTCAAAGGGGTTTAACCCTTTCTAAAAACCTGTTCTTCTACAATTTGTTGATATCATTTTACTATTCATGTTAGGACAAAACCACAGAAAATAGTATTTTAGCAAGTTTTTATTGACAATAACAACAACAACAGAAATATCTAAATAATAATATTTCTGTAACTTACTTCTCTTGCTTGTGTGAGAATTCAGTTGGTCTACTTTTGTTGTTGGCCTGTTTAAAGATCACCCCTTGGTTGCGAAGCTCTGCAACTTCTTCATCACTCGTGAAGTTATCCAAAACTTATTTGAATAGAACAAATTAAGAATGAGACAGGCAAATCAGGCTCTTTAATTATTTTTATCCCCACAAAAATTGGTTTACAAGTAGTATTTCCTGTGCAACAATGACATAATGGCCAAGTTATTCCTCTCACCTCTATGTACCACTTAACCATTTGACCCTTTAGAGTGACTAGCATCTACTTTCTCCACACAATATCATCCATTAATGGTTATGAGAATGATGGAGATGATAATTAACTAAAGCAGATCTTAATTTTCAACCCAATTCTCCATGTCAACACCTTGGGAAATCTATAGAGAATGGTCTGGAGAATATGCATACTGATGTTAGGGTGTAAAGGGTTAATAGCAAGATAATACTGTCTTAACCCTTTAACTCTCAAGATTTCATAATTAATTCTTCTTATTGTCTGCCATACAGTTCTTGTGATGTTAGTTATGAGAACTTGGTATTGGATCAACTAATGATACTTTGACTGATATTTTTCTTTATTCTCATCAATTGTCTGCTTGATATTGTATTGATATCGTAAAGAGAAATTCTGTCTTGGTCACTCATGGGAGTTAAAGGGTTAATCTTAAAAAAAACATTTATTTGTTGTTTATTTCTTCTTACAGAATTGGATTAAAAATGGATGTAAAGTGCAATAAAATCATTCTAGAAATTTACTTCAACTGTTATGCAAATTGTGTCTTTTAAACATGAACATAACCTTTCTCATACAGAATATTATTTGAATAAATATAATGAGGATACTTTGAAGCGTGAAGGCAAGATGCCCACATATTACAGGAGATATGTGGATGACATACTGACTATCATGCCAGACATAACATCAGCAGTCAATTTCCTTGAGATTTTATATCTGTGCCATTCTTCTATTAAGTTTACCAGGGAGACAGAGAGTAAAAGCATACTTCCTTTTTTGAGTACCCAGCTGCTCAACAAACACTCATGTGTTGAGACAAAGGTGTACATTAAACCCACAAACACTGGCCTCCTGCAGCATTACAAGAGCCATGTAGTAGAACAATACAAAAACAGGTTACTAAAAACTATGCTTGATCATGACTTGTATTTCAACTTTCATTGAATTGGTGTTACTTCTCTGAAGAATGTGATTCACTGAAATTTTTGTTTTCTGGACTAAAATATCCTGACAAACTTGTCAACTCTTTTTTTCTCATGTTTTATTGCCACCAAAGCATCTAATCAACCTGTTTCCTCATCAACTATCAGCAATCGAACAGACCCCATTTGTGTTGTCCTACCATTTAAAGATCAGGTCTCAGCTGATATTGTACGCATCCAACTTAGAGATTTAAGTTAGAAGATCCACACAACCACTACAGCCTGTATTTGCAAGCCAGAAGATCGTACAAGATCTCAAGTTACAAGAAGTGAAGCCACAGGTTGTGAACCAACAGTGCCTTGTTTACAAATTTAAATGCGACCTGTGCGATGCAGTTTATGTTGGTTTTACGCACTGCCATCTGCACCAATGTGTTCAAGAACACAGAAACACAGAAACCCCACTTCACCGATTGATTTTTGTGACAAGCATTCTTTGACCCCAAGGGATCTTACGAAGAATTTTACTGTTTAAAGAAGTATACAAACAAATTTCACTGCCTACTTTATAAAGTGTTTTTTATTCGAGAACTGAGACCTGCTCTCAATGTGCAGTCAGACTCAATTTGTGCAAAGGTTTTTAATTAGGTTTTAATTTTTATCTTTATTTTTAAATTGGGTTGTAATTAGCTTCTTATTATTTCTTCTCCTTGTATGTTCTTATTGTCCATTTACACCTCCAAAAAATTTTACACTTCTTACACGCATATAATAAATTATATATTTATGTGAAATTCTTATTATTCACTTGAAAATGACCAAAGTTTGGTTGAAACATTGTTTTTTACCCTTCAAATTTATTGTCAAAAGTTTTACGAAATCACTATTGATAAGAATAAATATCGCATCAGCAATTGACATTTTATACTCATGGAAAAATTTGTAAAATAGGAGTTGATGCTGTTCAAGGGGAAAATTAGAAAAACAAGGAAGATGTGAAGTATTCTGATTGCAGGTTCAAATTGATGATCTCTTTCTTGAATAAGAATACACTTTTAATCCTCTATACCCTAACATTTGTACACATATTCTCCTATTTTCTTTACACTGCTTGATGTGCTGGCAAAAATAACTTTTTTAATAACCAAGACCTTCTTTAGTATGGGATAATTCCCCAAATACCTTCATTGATGTTGGAATCAAGAGGATAAAGAGTTAAGGGCAATACAATCTGTTGATAAATGTGTCATTTCAAACAAATAATTATTTCTTTTCAGGTGATTATAAATATTCCATCTGTTGAAGCTCCCAATGCAAGTATCTCTGTTTCTACTGAAAAAATGTTAATTTTTCTTTTGTTAAAATTCACCTGACTTTGTTGCTTTCTTCTTAAGTTCTTTAACCCTCTTATCTGTTGAAACTTTACAACATTGCAGTCTACGCTCCCTCAACTGCTGAAATTTCTGAAGTTTTAAGAAAAAATATGATGTTCAACAGAGTATCATCAAAAATAGAAAAATAATCAGAAAGAGATGGGTTTAAAAATGCCTTTTTGCTTGAAATGTGGATTAGAAATTAGAAGGCCAGCTTACATACAGAGTGTTGTAAGATCCCATTAATATCAATTCCTACTCCTAAGAAAACAATGTCAAATAAGTTCTAGACAGAGAAAGATGTCTATCATCTTGTTACAAGCATGGGACAAAGAAAAAATTCTGAGTCCCCAAGAGGAACTGAACTTCAGACCTGGATTCCACTCTCCGATGCTCTACCAATGAGGCACAGAGACTCCATGGTAAGGACCATTACGAAGTTCATATATATGACAAACATCCTGCATACTGCTAGGACCAGCAATGTTGATAGTGTCAAGTTTTGTAAATACATGTGGAATAAGAAAGATGGTAAGTTTTAAGCTTGGTAAAGAAACATTACACTATCAATATTGCTGATCCTAGCAGTATGCAGGATGCGTGTCACATAAATGAACTTCATAATGGGCCTTGCTTACCATGGAGTCTCTGTAGCTATGTGGTAGAGCATCGCAGCACAGAATCCAAAGAGCAAGCTGATGTGGACCTGCTTTATTATCCGTAACAATATACATGCCAAAAATTGACGAGAAAAATTAGAAGAATTCAATGATACCATAGACCAACGACACCTACCAAGCAATGCAATTGTAAACAAATCTATATCTATTAATAGATATATACTTTATACCTGCCACGTTTCTTCTGTTATCCCACGCGGAGAACCTTCTTTTTCTTTGCTCGTACTGCTTTCAGGAATCGATTGCTCTGGCGGAGGAACGGCGGCATACATATTACACACAACAAAATCATCAAGTACCTTCATCACATCCTGCCATTTTGAAATCAAATACGTAGAGTACATTCATTGTCATATAAACAACATACTTGCCAAGTAATGACATACAATTTGGTAAATATACCGCTGACAAGGAGGCAAAATGACCTTGAGCTCGAGCGGGTACTCTCGCGCGAGCACGCGAGAGGATTAAAACAGGGAGAAAGGGCGGAAGTAGCGACTCGATTGTCTTCCACCAACAACTGGGGGCATGTTTTCTCGATTGAGGAATGTGTGTAGATTTGCCTCTACATGTCAGCGATTATTTCACCCCTCTTCAAAGCGCTTTAGGGGGAATTTCGCAACGAAGGCTCACCCTAAAAACCTTGTGCCTACCGCGCTAAGCGTTCGAGAAACAAAAAGTGATGGGACTTTACATGTAACATGGAACGACAACAGAGTAAACCGTTATCCGTTTGTCTTCCTTCGCGACATCTGTCGATGCCCTGAATGCTTCCACGAGTCTTCTTCGCAACGAAGCTTTGATACAGTGGGCCAGTTGAGGATGAACATTCAACCAAAACGAGTCGAAGTTTTGCAAAGCGGTAAACAAATTGCTGTCACTTGGCCAGATGAACATGTCAGTGTGTTTGATTCTGAGTGGCTCCACTCCCGGCGCTTAGCTGAGAAGCCGCAGGCAGATGAAGCTAAAGAGGACCCGACACTAAACAAAGAAGGTGTAATTTTTTGGAACGCTGAACAGGTAATTATGCGATTCGTGCTTATCGGAAAATAATGTACCAACTGGTTTATTCAGCCGTCTTCATAAAAACTCCTGCAAGGTGGCTCAAAAAGTTCTGTTTTGTTTAATCTCCAACTCTTGGATGGATCTTAACCTTTACTTTTTTATTTGTTCCCTAGGAAGTGGTATATAGAACTGAATAAGTTGTGATTAATTTTTTCTATGAAGGTTAAAATAACAGCACTACAGACCCTTGAAAACAACTCTATGTTGTGCTTCATGCGGAACGGAATGCAGCAACGGATACACTGACCCCCCCCCCCCTCCCCCATTTTATCAATAAATTGCATTTAAAGTCTCAAGATAAGTCTGTTTTCAAATTTTGAGTTAACTCAGTTCAGAGCCGCGTTAACTTTTTGAGAATGTTAAGAATTTCTCCTACAGTAAACCCGCAAAGAATGATAAAGTTTAGGCGAGTGAGTTGTATCAAGAGTCAAGTAAAGGCCCAAGTCAAGTTCGAGTCAACTTAAATTTCTTTTTTTTTTGGTTTTAGTCATTTTATTGTTATTGTTTTTATTTTGGTGTCAAAATGATGTACCAGGGATACAGGTATACAAAGTTTTAGGATTAAAACGTTGTTCACGGCCGTTCGCTAGGGTTATTCCTACACTGGTTCACAGCTGGGCTCGAGGAAGTGAACATTTCAAGGTATCTACCAGTTTTCCCCAAAGATTCTGATTTCTTTTAAACACACACACCTGAGGCGGAATATCTATTTCATCAACAAATCTTCGGAACTGACTCCGATTATAAAAAGAATCCAGCACTTTCTCGCACTCGACCGCCATCTTACGACAACAGGAATCCCATAGCTAAAGGATCAGCACTACAAGTTATTTCATTCCTTCCTCGCCCAAAATTGTGGAGAACAAATAATATTATGCCTCGGTAAAACGTTTTTTTCACCGGAAAGAAAACTTTTCTTTTTTTCTCATGTGATATGGGTATCACTTTAACCGGGGTTTCAAAATATACTTACTGACTGAGTAGGAGGGCCGGAAGAAAAATTACTTAGCTCGTGGTCATGACGTACGGACCGAGCGCGCCGAGCGTGTCGGGTTATGCAACATGCCGCGTTGCTGTAAACTACACGGATCGCTGAATCTAGGAATGGCTATCTGTGTAGAATCTCCGATGAACATAGCAAATATCTGCATCAATCTATTTTCTGAAGCAGAAAACAGCACTGTTGAGAGAATTAACAAGACTTCGAGATATTTTCCGAGGGAAGGACTTTGATTGTTAAAAATAATCGCCCAAGTTTCGTGGTGTTTGTTGTGGTTAGCGAAAACAATAGACCAAAAAGATTTGTTCATTTTAAGCTAGTCCATTGGAGTAGTCTCTAGACTGGGGTCAATGTTTTGTCCATCGCCTGACTCGGGCCCAAAGTTGACTCGTGATATGGTAGAACTCTAGGCAAGAGAATATAGTTTATAGTCTCTTGTTCTTAGCACCTTTCGGCATTGGCGCAACAATCCATTTTGAGACAGCTGCATTATGCAGTGGAACCTCCACTCAGGGGCACCCTTGGAGCACAAACGGGACTAGGGCAAGTGTGCTTGGCTTGATGTTCATAAAGAATTAACAATAGAAATACCGTCGAACCTGTATTAAGCGGAAAACGGCTGCGTAACCGCTTAATACAGGTTGACCGCTGGTTAAGGTGCTCCTGGATGGAGCTTTTGGGCAGGTCTTGGGAGCACGTTTTCTTAGGACCTTGAAAACGTGACCGTTTGTTGTGAATAAAGGTGTTCCTGCAATAGAGGTAACAAATACAAAGGTCACACGATTATTTTTCCTGGATTAAATTTTCTGTCTGCTGAATGAAAGTGTCTCAAGACTATGAAAAGGTGTTCCAAAGAAGACATTCCAATATATAAACCCAGTTGGCTCAGAGATTTGTCCCCAGACATTGACTCGAGTGGTGGACAGTTTCCCAATAGTTAACTGCTTTTCACAGTGGAACAGATGATAAAAAATACAGTGATGCGGGTTAACACTACTGGTATTAATTATATTGTAGCTTCAAGGCAAGATACCTCGTTATGACTTTCAAGAGGTGATAGAAGATGACTACAAACTGTATGAATGGCTGTATTCACTTCATAGCTTGGGCATTGCACTTCTAACAAACACGCCTCTGCAGAGTGGTGAATGCTTGAAATTGAGCAGTAGAGTTGGATTTTTAAAAACTACCCATTACGGGTAGGTGTATTTGTTGTTGTCGTTGTTTCTACTTTTCTTTTTTTCCCTTTTTTCTTTTGATTTGGAGCAGTTTTGCACTGATCTGATATTGAACCCTCGTAAAGAAATTTCTGAAGCATAGTAACTTTCCAAACTTAACCTTAAAGCATTTAAAATTTGAAATTATTAAAATTAATTTAGCCAAACGTGTCTAGGAACTTGCAGTGGTAATACTCCCAAAATTCACCTCAGTATGCTGTTGACTTACCCATGTAACAACAAATGATTTCTAACAGTTGTTGAAAGTGAAATATTTTGAAATTACGGACCTTGACTGGACAAAAGATGCAAATTGTTCAATTTGATAAAGAGAAAGACTCTGCTTTTGAGTGAACAGATCCGGATTTATCTTCAAAGTAATACTGTTTATTGCAAACTAGACCTTTAGGACTTGTGCATTCCAGCATATCAAGAGAAATCAGGTGAGTGATCTGTGTGTTAGTGGGGAGATGGATGCCATTGAGTCTCCAGAACATGGTGTAATGTAATATTAACTAGCTGCGACTGTGATGGCTAATTAAGTTGAGGTTCTTAAATTCTGATCAAATGCCAGTATCTGGTATTTTAAGGGTTGCTTTAAGGTAACGTTATTTGAGTATAATCCTCAAGACAAGTGTATCCAACCTTGCAGCCACAGCGTCAACGTACGGGCCAAGCTTGACCCTAGCAACGTGGCTTTTACCACAGACGACCTTCCTCTTCACAGTGACTTTCCTTATTTGGATTATCAGCCCGGGGTAAGTAAATCAAGTGAAAAAGGGAATAACATGTAAATTTATAACATTTGTTTATCCCAGGCAATAATATCTTGCCTTAATCTGCTTCTAAATTTTATTAGTTTCGGTTAAATGTGAGCGGGAAAAGCATTATCGAAATCCTGTTTTTAACTTCATTTTGCTTCTTTTTTTTTTAAGGTAACAATTCTTCACTGTATCGAGCAAGTGTCGGGCAAAGGTGGCGCCAATCAGTTTGCTGACGGATTTCACGCTGCAAAGCAGTTGAAAGAAAGTGACCCAGAGTCTTTCAAGCTGTTGTCTACCACTCCAATTCAATTCAGTAACCGTGGCAAGGACGTGTTTGGTGAATTTCACACAAAATCTTCTCATGCCACAATAGAGTAAGTTTGCTATTGAAATGGCTCAGAGCCACCTTAATATGTGTAGAAAGTAAGGAGGCTCTGAACCCCTCTGAATCATTGATTATGTATTCAAAATTAAAAGTTAGGGGCCAACGACTTGGTTTCAAACGAAGAACCCATCCTCAATTGTCTTTGTTTTGATTAAAATCAGGAGCACTAAAGTTTAAAGTAACGTAACAACCGTTATCGTGTTGTCATAGCAAACAACACAAAAAATAACTTCACTCAAAGCTGATGGAAATAAACTAAAAAAAAAGATGTTGTCAGTGCACGGATACATGGCAAAAAATGTAAAAAAATAACTGCACCCAAAGCTGAAGGAGATAAACTCAAAAAAGAGATTAAGGCGGACATCCACACAGTCCAATTTGTCTTCTTTAAAGTCACCGCTTTTTTTTCCTTTTTTTGTTTGCTTTTCTTCATTTTTTAATTTGCTTCCTGTTTCAACTTGCTGGGTGAATAAACTAGTGAAGAATTGAACAATTGGAAGTTAGTTAGCCACTTTACTTGATCCCTACACAACTAAGACGCCTTTGTTGCAGGTTGGACAATAATGGTAAATTGAGCCAACTCAGCTTTTGTGATGCTGTGCGCGACCCCTTCTTATATCTACCCCCGGAGAAAACCGTGGAATTGTACGAAGCATACCTCAAGTATGGAAGAATTCTCAGAGGTCCAGCCAATCAAATAGAATATAAAATGGTGCCTGGTGATTTGATATCGTTAAACAACAACCGCGTGTTTCATGGTAGATCCGCCTTCCGACTTACTGAGTCTTCAAGCCGCCTTCTTGATTTTCTTTGTATGGACTGGGACACAGTTAACTCAAAGCTGCGAGTTCTTGCTAGACACTTTAACATACCATTTGGATTGTAAAAAAAACAAACAAACAAGCAAAATTAAATCTAGCAAGATGTAGTTGGTTGATCTAAAATTGTAAAGGAGAGTTCCTTTTTTCTTTGGTAAGAGGTACTTCTTGCAGGCTTATAAAGGTTACGGCATCTTGTTTGCAATTTCAAAAGTTATTCTAACCTAACGCTGCTCTTAACATTGCCTATCTTTGCAATTTCTACGACACTTGTCACATTTTTAGTTCATGAGTTGGCTCATCAATTGGTAGTAACTGAATTTGGTGCAAAGTAAATGCACATTGTCCATAAGGTTCAAAATTTACTAAAATGTCTTTTTAAAACATAGAGCTTCGAAAATCAAAGAAAATACTCATTAGTAAATGTTCAAATACATTTTACTTCGAACTAACACAATCTTTCAGGAAACATAGGAGGAAAGAAATAATTCATGTTATCTTAAACTGAAAAAGTAGAGACTCTGCTCCCAGCTGCATCCTGCGCAATATATATGCGTTATTCACCCAGAATGAGGTCAACATGGCTGGATATCAGCCGAGTTCTTTTTACATTTTTATGGACTGAGATGAAGTCAAGGTTTGTAAGAACAGAAAAAAAGATCGAGGCTAATATCCAATGATCTTGACGGAAAAAGCTTGGTCAATGAGGGATTTATTACATAGCACAAGGATTTTGCTTTATTAAGAATCCAGAATGACTTGTTTATTCCGAGAGATGGGAAGAAAGCAAACTGTTTTAGTAGCACAATAAACCCACCAGAATCGTTCATGTTTCCTTTATTTTGACTGTCTTCTACCGTTTTTAGGGACCCCTCGCTGACACTGTTCAAAAATTACAAACTTTCTTGTAAGTATGATCCAGGCAATTTTCTTTCTTGGTCAGCAAGCTCTTCAACATTTTCATCACTTGTGAGGTTATCCAAAACTAATCTAATATAACAGATTAGAAATAAGACAGGCAAATCAGGCTCTTGAGTTACTTTCTCACCACAAAAATTTGCCAGTTCTAAAAGCGGTATTTCTTTAGTCACATTTATCCCAGCAATGCAACTTATCACAACTTCATAGTGGCTAAGTCATTCCTCCTACGTGCATGTAACACTTAACACTTTGACCTCTTGGAGTGACTAGCATCTACACTCTCTTCACAATATCATTCTAATGGTTCTAGGTTATGAGAATGACGGAAATGATCATCAACTTAAGAAGCTCTTGATCGTTAAACCAACACTCCTTGTCAGAAAATCAGGAAATTAATAATATATATGAAAAAATTACTCAGCTCTGATTGATTTAACGAGGGTTAATTCAGTGCAAAGAAGTAATAAACCAGACATTCTGATAGGACAATAATCAAAGGAACTTACAGATAGCCAATCAAATGCGAGTCTTGGAAATCGCAACATTTGCATACGCTGAAAATTTGCGAGCGAAACAATGGCCGGCGTCTTTAGAAGGTGTTCACTAACAATAATTAGGGTACTCAATGAAACTAGGCCACAAATAGATTACTGCATGGACATTGTGGCTAATAATGAATATAATTTTATTAACCAGGATTAGACATGCTGTGTATTTGTTAAAATGGGTTAAAATCATGTGCAAGATAAAGCTATCAACATTCGCTTCTTCTATGATATTGCATGTGTGCTGGATACACATTTGAGAGAAAGATTTTTTGGCAGTTTTATTTGAATTAAGTTGTGGTCTTGGTACTCTGGAATTTTTGCCTGTTAAACGATGCCTTATTGTTTTTTATTTATCTGCTCTGTAAAATACGCACCAGGAAACATTGCTTGAAAATGTTACTCTTGCGATACCTGTATTTCACTGCTATGGAAACAGTTTCATGTCGGGTTTTTTTGAAACATTTCCCCGTTGAATACTTTTGAAGAGTAGAAAGGTATTGTAAAAAACATGTATGCTTACCCTAAAAAAAGTTATTGTTTCCATGAAGCATTGTTTGGTCTTTTGTAACGCCAGGTCAACTACAGGGGAAGACGGCTGGAAGGGTTCGGGATGACTGATAGCTAGGTTATGAAAATCAAAGAAAAGATGGGAAAATTCGCCAATATCGCCAAAATGGGTAGTGCAGGTCAATGTCGATATTCCATGAGACTCATAAGCAAGTTGTGGAAACTAGTTCATATCGCCAAAATGGGTCCAAGAGTGACTCAAGGTCAATATCTCATCAAAACCATAGGACAGATGTAGAAACTCGCCAATATCGCTAAAATGGGTCCCAGTGAGGATCAACAGCAATATCCCATAAAAAAGCATACGAAGGTGAGGAAATTCGCTAATATCGTTAAAATGAGTCCACGCGTGGGTTGATGCCAATATCCCATTAAAATGACAAGAAAGTTATGGAAACTGGCAAATATTTGCTGCAGATTGTATTTAATGATCTGAAAGGTGTTGAAGTCTTCGTAAACACTCGAAGCTCAGTACAAATACGGTGCATGCCAATGGGAAACAAGTAATAAGAGGGATCAGTCCTGGGTGTATTACGCTGTATATCAAGTATATTACGCTCCAAATTAAGTATATCCCCTTGGGAAGGCTAACACACACACACATCCCCACCCACACACACTTTTCGAGGTTTTACCAAATGAAACCGCTGAAGACTAAAGAAATCCGGGTCATACGATCTTCGTCTAAATTGGTTTCATAACACCAAAGTAGCCACAATGCAAAGAAAATTAATCGAAGGAGCTGTCTCCCCCTTATTCTTTTCAAGAAAAGAAAAGACAATTATAGTGTTGTTTCATGTTACGATAGAGAGCCTAAAAATGAGAAATGTTCAGACCGGTTCATAGGGGGGGAATTGGACTACGATACTAAAGTGAGTAATTGATCGAAGTGAAAAGTACTAGCATTGTAATTACATGGCCCAATCTGTTTATCTTCGTGTCACCAGATTTAGCCAGTTGGAACATATAATTTATAAATGGCATACAAAGTATGGAATAATGGAAGTATTCTTGTCTTTATTGCAAAATTGTCCGCTAAAAAATCAGACTCAGATCTAAAAAAAGAAAGCCAGGAGTGGAAAGAGAGAAGAATATACCTGCGAATGGTTGAACAGGGTAAATTGAAGGTGCTATGTTCTTAAACTTGTTCGGAGACTATGCAATGGATTTTTACTCCCGATTCCTCGAACTCAAACTCAAATTTCTTGAACCAGTTTTCGCATGCCTTCCAGGTTGAAGAACTTGGGAATCCACCATATTAAATTGCTGCAGTATGTGGGAAAGAATAAAAGAGATAGTGGACGAAATTATAATTGTCAATTAATAACTGAATGCAATAAGTATGTCAACAAGGACCTTAACTTGTGGCTAAATATAACAATATAATAAATTACTGATCGACAGTTAAATCATGCATATGAAATGTCTCACCAACTGGGCCATAGAGGTTAGCTATCATCCCATTAGGTGCAACAACTGGCTGACTTGCATTCTTCGTCTGTGACGCGATTCAAGTCAAAGCGATCGTACGACCAGTAGGGAAAGGATGGATTTTTCTTGTTTACCGTTTCGAAAAGCATCGAAAACTCGACTTCATCGATGACATCCTCCGTGAACATAAATGCCAGAGCATCTTGTATGGTTTGTCTGCTAAACGTTTCCACGACTGACAAAATGTTGCCACTTCGTTCTCACATTAAGTACTGAAACATTTTTGCCGCGACCTGACGACGGCGACAATTGTGTTTATAGCAGCTAAGCCCTAGGTCTCCCGCGCACAAAAATCGTACTCGTATTCGTAGTCGGATCTGAACTGGACCCTACTTTTACAGCTTGTTTACGTTAATTTGTTGCTAATTAAATTCGTATGTAAGCGGTTGAGAAAAGACCTCTTTCTACTCAACGAACACCGACATCTTATTATGCTGATGGCAAAAATGTTTTCTCGTCTGCGGTGCGTCTGTAGATTTGGCTCTCCATGTCAGCGTTTATTTAATCCTCCTTCAAAGCGTTTAAGGGTAAATTTTGCTTCGACGGCTCACCTCAAAAGTCCTGTGCCTACTGTGCTAAGCCTTCGAGAGACAGAAAGTGATGGGACTTTACATGTAACATGGAACGACAACAGAGTAAACCGTTATCCGTTTGTCTTCCTTCGCGACATCTGTCGATGCCCTGAATGCTTCCACGAGTCTTCTTCGCAACGAAGCTTTGATACAGTGGGCCAGTTGAGGATGGACATTCAACCAAAACGTGTCGATATTTTGCAAAGTGGTACACAAATTGCTGTCACTTGGCCAGATGAACATGTCAGTGTGTTTGATTCTGAGTGGCTCCACTCCCGGCGCTTGGCCGAGAAGTCGCAAGAAGCTGAGGCTAAAGAAGACCCAACGCTAAACAAGGCCGGTGTAATTTTTTGGAACGCTGAACAGGTAATTATGCGAATTGTGCTTATCGGAAAATAGTCTCCGTAATGGTCTACTCAGCTGTCTTCCTAAAAAAACAAAAAAAATTAAAATAAAAAAAAAGAAACTTCCCCTAAAGGTGGCTCAAAAATTTTAGTTATGTTCAATCATCAATATTTTGATGAATCCTATCCTCCACACATTTTCGTTTGTTTTTTCTGGGAATTGGTAGTAAGAATTGCTCAGTCATTTCTGGATCGATACAGTGGAAGTTGTGATCATTCATCTAATGGATTTCAGTTGCCATAGCAATTCTACAGCCCCTTGAAAACAACCCTGTAACACAAAGACAGATGTAGTGACCCCCATTTTATCAATGAATTGCATTGAAGATATTGATATAAGTCCTTCTCAAAAATTTGAATAGAATCAGTTCAGTTCAGAGCCACCTTACCTATTCATGAATCCATGAATCATTTTGGGATTAGGGCAACAAAACATTCTGAGACAACTGCAACATATAATGGAACCTCCTTTCAGGGGCCCCCAGGGGACCAGGGTTAGTGTGCTTTGTGTGATGTTTATGAAGACTTAGCAATAGAAATAATGTCTAGTTTGGAACTGGCTGAAGTCCAAGCAGGTGGATGATGTATTAAAAAACCATGATTGACATAGATCTCTGGTTAAGGTGTCTCCCAAATGGAGCTTTTAGGGGGGTCTTGAGACCCAAAAGAAGTGATCCTTTGTCCTGGACAGAGGTGTTCCTTCAATAGAGGTAACAAATACAAAGGTGGCATAAATATTTTTCTTGAATGAAAGTTTCTGCCTCCTGAATAGAAGTGTCCCATGACTATGAAAAGAGGTGTCCCATAAGAGAGGTTACAAGTTTCAGTTGTGCAATTGAATACTCCTGGTATTGATCATATTGATTATATGGTAGCTTCAAGACAAGATACCTCGTCATGACTTTCATGAGGTGATGGAAGATGACTACAAACTGTATGAGTGGTTGGTTTCACTTCATAGCTTAGGAATTGCACTTGTAACAAACACTCCTCTGCAAACTGGGGAATGCTTTAAATTGTGCAGTAGAGTTGGATTTTCAAAAACCACCCATTACGGGTAAGTTTACTCGTTATACATATATATATATATACAGGGCGTGAAATTGCGCCTAATACAGGCGCCAATGCGACTAAATTTTTCACTTTGGCGACCAAATCCTGAAAAGTAGCCGCCAAATTGGCGACTAGAATGCTTCATCATAACCACACCTAGAGACATAGTGAATAACGAAGATTTGCAAAGATAAATCCGCGGCAAACTTCCTCGTCAAGTTTGTTTCGAAAACTTAGCACATGCATCTCAATCGATAACTAGACGCCATCTTGGATTTAGGTAAGCTCGAACGTTGTATATCATCCATCCTAGTGTCCACTTTGTAGAACGCTGTAGAACTTAATTTGGAGGGTCTATCCAGGATTTACGGTCAACTCGCCGACGCCAACTCGCCGACGTATAAAATCGAGTAGAGACGTCGGCGAGTTGGTCCTCAATCCAATACAACTTATTGGAAGTTAAACATACAGAAAAGTAAACGATATTTAGTGAAAAAACACTAGCGAACATTGGTGAATATCAAACAGAAGCTTAAACATTGGTGAACATTGGTGAACATCAGCAATGACTATAACAGCTTAAGACGCGAACGAGTTATTGTACGACAACAACACCGTAAAGACTCATCATGTCAATCGCTCAGATTTTTTAAAGAAAACTTGGCTTTCTAGACAAGATCTTTAGTAAAAAGCAATTCTTTTTATTTGAAACAAAGTTTATAAGGATCTCAAGGCGAATAAAGCGAAGTAAACATCACCAATGACTCTAACAGCTTCAGACGTGAACGAGATATCTCGTTCACCAATGTTCACTAGTGTTTTTTTTACTAAATATCGTTTACTTTTCTGTATGTTTAACTTCTAATGAGTTCTATTGGACTGAGGACCAACTCGCCGACGTCTCTACTCGATTTATACGTCGGCGAGTTGGACCGTCGGCGAGTTGACTGGATACCCTATCCAGAACGCTGATAGCGTAAAAAAAGGGTTTTTTTGTCTTTAAAAATGGCGAGCATTTTTTTTTAATTGGCTACCACTTTGAAAAATTTAGGAGCCAAGTGGCTATCAGAAAAAAAAATCAATTGACGAGTGACAGACAACTGACGAGTGTTTAGGCGCGAAACTCAGAGTAACAGAGAATCGATGCGTCCTCTTTGATTCTTTCACTTATATATACTCAGCTCTGCTACCACAGCATTGAGCACTTTATGCCAAGGCAGACTCTACCCCCACATTTATATATATATATATATATACAATTTTTTTTTCTCATTTACATTTATCAACCAAAGCATGGTAACATATATATATATATATTTATGTTGCAATAGGGGGAAAAACAGAGAGACTATACTTTCATCCCTTCAAGCTCATTTCTTGGAAACAGGCTTGTAAGGATGAAAGTATAGTCTCTCTGTTTTTTTCCCCCTATTACAACATATATCATGCTC